>NC_056744.1:1011106866-1011114366 GCF_019279795.1 Protopterus annectens
TTCTATTTTAAGAACAAAGGACTGATACTTTTGCTATTTGCTTTGCTGTTCCAGTATTTATGTAAATTGAACGAGAGGATTGTTTACCCTTCATTGTTTTGCTCCTAGTTTTTACGTTTGGTATTATTCTACAGTGCTCGCTACTAGGGGCATTCACCCCACGTGGACCTTATCTGACTTTTATTACTTATTTTGGCTTTCTTGGTCTGCTTGGGGGCATGATGGAAGGGCAGATACAAAGCGTTGAACTTCCGTACTCTGTGCGAGTACAACAAACCAGTGAAACGTCACGATTGGCAGTAGATCGACTTGCTGACTGCCTGCGTTATGACGTCAATCCGCTTGAAGCCTTTGAATGCAACGAACAGTTAACAGTGAGTGAAGAAGAGCATTTCGATAGAGAGAGTTTACGGACAGCGGCAGAGAAGCTCGAAGTGGATCTGGTTAAATTGAAGAGGCTACAGACGCAAAGAGAACACTTCGACGTTTGTCTACAGAGAAAATTGGTACCGAGGGGCCTCAGGGTTCTAAAGATGCCGACCACAGCGACGCTGTACCCAGAGCTCCTTTACCAGTGGCAGCAGTTAAACCTGGAGGCAAGCCTCAATTATATGAGGTTAATGAACAGATTTTTCTTACCGATTGAAGAGACATTGAGGAAAGATATAGAACAACAAAAGACAGACATTTTTTCACAATTTCCAGCAAGAGAAGCTAATGACTATTGCCATGTACTTTTGGATAATGTCACGCAGTATGAGAAGAGGTTATATAACCAAAAAAGGGTCAAACTACAAAGAGACATAACGGACTTTAAATTAGGTAACATCTTTACTTGGCCCAGAGCGAATAGTCGCTCGAATGCTTCCATACAAAGACAAGAGACTGTGATGAATGTGAACAGTACTGTACCTACTATCACGCCAGATTCTGGCGTTGGTAGAGATGTGTTAGTAGCAACTGTTAGTAATATAGTCAATAATGAGAATGTGCCCAATGAGAGCACATGTATAGGAGCAAGTGATTCAATTGCTACCACTACTAACAACTCAGCTATAAGAGAGCATGAAGAGATTATAAGCTCTAATAATTTGGTTAATAGCAATGGATTTATAGGCATGGAAGGTCCAGTAGTGAGAAAGAAAACAGGGGTTATGGGAAGTACAAGGGCTGTAACTACAACAGTAACAAACGGGGACAATGTAACTGTTAATAAGGTGTTCGATTTGAAACACCCTTTTCCAATAAGAACTCCACCAGGGAAGGGAGAAGACGCCAATGAGCAGAGGGCGCAGAAGAGGAAATTCTCCCTGGACCGCCCTCAGACAATGAACATCAAGAAGATGTGGGAGCACAGGAAGAGAGATTAGTTTTTAATCTATCATCAATTGAGTTAACATGTGATGAGTTGCAAGTACTAATGAGAGGACTCTCCTTTATACCCACTAAATATAGTAACTTAGAAGAGACTCTAAGAGATTTCAAACTCTTCATACGTCATCTATCTCTGAAGGTAGAATTTCAGGAAGGGGAACATGAAGGAGGTATCAGGAAACCAAGCACATACACCCCACCTGTTCCACCCTATTAGCAGCATACAGTAAACTGGTCGAAGACGACATTTACAAAAAGTATTATAATTCTGGTAGAAACAACAATAAGAAATTTCATAATTTGAATTTCAAACAAAGAACAGCATTACATGATTTATGTAATAATTTAAACATCATTGTCAGACCAGCGAACAAAGGAGGTGGCATGGTAGTGTTAGATATTGAAAGATACAATAGAGACATGTTCGATATGCTCAATGATCAGAAATTCTACAGTTCCATCACAATGGAAAGAGTACAAGGTATCATTGACAATGTTCAGAATATGTTGTCAGATTTACTCAAAAGTGAAGTTATAGATAGGAGATTATTTGAATTCCTACAAGTTATATATCCAACGATCCCAATTATTCAGGGAGTTCCCAAAATTCATAAAAATCCTATACACCCACCATTGAGACCAATAGTAGCAGGAAGAGGTTGGATTACTGAACCGTTCTCAATTTATGTTGAAAACAAGTTGAGACCCATTGTTAATAATAATCAGTATATCTTACGTGATACCAAACAATTCCTACTGGACTTGTATGGGTTCTTGGGTTCTAACACCACTGATGTTGATTATGTTCTAGTGACGATGGATATTCAATCGCTATTTACAAAAATACCCAATGCTGCAGGGATAGAGATGGTAGACAGTTACTTGAGAAGGGCATCTGACTATAATACAGCTGAAATAGAATTACTTATGACATTCCTGGAGATAGTTTTGGAATCTAATGTTTTTTGTTTTACTGACAAGTTGTTTCTCCAGAGGGATGGTGTAGCTATGGGCACATCTTGTGCCAATAGCTACGCCAACCTAGTGATAGCAGAGTGGGAGGTCAGAAAAATGTTTTGTAACCCACAATATAGTAGGCACGCTCGCTTTTATAGGCGATTTGTGGACGATTTATTTTTTCTGTGGGAAGGCCCGATTGAGGAACTGGAGACATTAGTTAGAGAGGTTAATGAAAGCACAGACTTTCTATCCTTTACAATGGAGTCATCAGTGACTAAGATCCCATTTCTAGATGTCTTTGTTGAAAAGTTAGAAGGAGGCATCATTAATACAGGGCTATACAGGAAACCCTGTTATAGGAATACCCTGCTCCACAGAACTAGTATGCATCCAGGTTACATATATAGGAACATAGTGCAAGGTCAAGTGATGCGCCTCTAGATATAATCCTGATAATTCATGTTTTAAGAATGAATATGAGGAACTATCACTAAGGTTGAAAGAACGTGGTTACACTGAAAAAGATCTAGCCACTATGTCTCGAAATGTGGATGAGATTAGGAATGGTAGAGCGCCCCATATTTCTCAGAGAGACCAGAACAAGAATGCAATAGAAACATAGGAATGAAAGGTGAGCTAAGTAGTGTAGCTTGTCCGATTTATTATACAAAAGATGTAGGGTCCATCAAGGACATCATTAGAACTCACTGGCATATCTTATCCGTAGATCCTGAGATAAAGAGAGTGGTAGGTGAGGAACCTAGATTCCTATATAAAAACAAGACATGCCTGAAAAAGTTACTATGTTATCCTAAGACTTATGGGAATAAGGGATCAGACATTATTAATCACACATCCCCCTGTGGTCATTGTAACTTTTGTTCCTATATAGAAGCCAGCCCAACATTTGTACATCCCAGTGGTTATGGATGTTTTAGAGCCAAAGTAGGAGGAAATTGTATGTCGACCGCTGTGGTCTATTTGGCCACCTGCGAAGTGTGTCCCGTGATTCTATATAGGAAAGACCAATAGGAGCCTCAGAGATAGAATGCGGAACACATATACAACATCAGAATTGGTAGCCCACACAATGCTCTGGCAAAACATGTAAGCGAGACAAGTCAGGAACATAGATTTAAATTCAGGATTCTCGAGAGATTATTTAAAACACATAGAGGAGGGGACATTAGTAACCTTACTGAAACTAAAGAGAGTAACTGGATTATCAAGCTCAGATCAGATATGCCACCTGGTCTGAATGGGAGAGTACCCATAAGACCATATCTGAAAATGAGAAGATTGAAAACGTAGTTTTACAATTATAAAAGTATATACAAATGTTTTTAAATGTTCAAAATCGAGATCCTTATTTTAGTTTCACTCTGACAAGGCAAGAGTATCTGGGTTTCCCTTATAATGGAGAGAGAACCAGTTCCTGCAAGTTAGAATTGGTTTGCATATCTAAGCATCAAAAATCTTAACAAGCATTTGAGTATGCATTAATTATACATCTTTTAGAAATGACTAAGTGTAGGGTCGGATGTATAATGTGACGCCCTTTGGTTTGGAGAGATTGATCTTTTATTACTGTTGACAAGTCACGAAAAATAGTGCTAGAGTTTATGCTCAGTTCATATGGTAGAAAGTCATAGGATTCAACAATATGACACAGTTAAGACTTGTTAGGAATGACAATATTTTGAACACTTCGAATATCTTTCCATGTCATGCATGAAGGATATGTATTTTTAAAAAAAGCTTGTAGAATATTATATTGATTTATATAGATGGTTTTAATTATGTTAATTTTGTATGTATACCTTTAAGAATTTTAGTCCCCAAGGTTGGTTCCCGCCTTTCAATATATTTAAACGCTAGAAGGAATGTAACAAATGGTCTGATGTAGCAATAAGCGAAAGCGCTAACCACCGTTGTTTTATGTGCACGCAATAAATTTGGTTCTATTTTAAGAACAAAGGACTGATACTTTTGCTATTTGCTTTGCTGTTCCAGTATTTATGTAAATTGAACGAGAGGATTGTTTACCCTTCATTGTTTTGCTCCTAGTTTTTACGTTTGGTATTATTCTACAGTGCTCGCTACTAGGGGCATTCACCCCACGTGGACCTTATCTGACTTTTATTACTTATTTTGGCTTTTTTGGTCTTCTTGGGGGCATGATGGAAGGGCAGACACAAAGCGTTGAACTTCCGTACTCTGTGCGAGTACAGCAAACTAGTGAAACGTCACGATTGGCAGTAGATCGACTTGCTGACTGCCTGCGTTATGACGTCAATCCGCTTGAAGCCTTTGAATGCAACGAACAGTTAACAGTGAGTGAAGAAGAGCATTTCGATAGAGAGAGTTTACGGACAGCGGCAGAGAAGCTCGAAGTGGATCTGGTTAAATTGAAGAGGCTACAGATGCAAAGAGAACACTTCGACGTTTGTCTACAGAGAAAATTGGTACCGAGGGGCCTCAGGGTTCTAAAGATGCCGACCACAGCGACGCTGTACCCAGAGCTCCTTTACCAGTGGCAGCAGTTAAACCTGGAGGTAAGCCTCAATTATATGAGGTTAATGAACAGATTTTTCTTACCGATTGAAGAGACATTGAGGAAAGATATAGAACAACAAAAGACAGACATTTTTTCACAATTTCCAGCAAGAGAAGCTAATGACTATTGCCATGTACTTTTGGATAATGTCACGCAGTATGAGAAGAGGTTATATAACCAAAAAAGGGTCAAACTACAAAGAGACATAACGGACTTTAAATTAGGTAACATCTTTACTTGGCCCAGAGCGAATAGTCGCTCGAATGCTTCCATACAAAGACAAGAGACTGTGATGAATGTGAACAGTACTGTACCTACTATCACGCCAGATTCTGGCGTTGGTAGAGATGTGTTAGTAGCAACTGTTAGTAATATAGTCAATAATGAGAATGTGCCCAATGAGAGCACATGTATAGGAGCAAGTGATTCAATTGCTACCACTACTAACAACTCAGCTATAAGAGAGCATGAAGAGATTATAAGCTCTAATAATTTGGTTAATAGCAATGGATTTATAGGCATGGAAGGTCCAGTAGTGAGAAAGAAAACAGGGGTTATGGGAAGTACAAGGGCTGTAACTACAACAGTAACAAACGGGGACAATGTAACTGTTAATAAGGTGTTCGATTTGAAACACCCTTTTCCAATAAGAACTCCACCAGGGGAAGGGAGAAGACGCTCAATGAGCAGAGGGCGGCAGAAGAGGAAATTCTCCCTGGACCGCCCTCAGACAATGAACATCAAGAAGATGTGGGAGCACAGGAAGAGAGATTAGTTTTTAATCTATCATCAATTGAGTTAACATGTGATGAGTTGCAAGTACTAATGAGAGGACTCTCCTTTATACCCACTAAATATAGTAACTTAGAAGAGACTCTAAGAGATTTCAAACTCTTCATACGTCATCTATCTCTGAAGGTAGAATTTCAGGAAGGGGAACATGAAGGAGGTATCAGGAAACCAAGCACATACACCCCACCTGTTCCACCCCTATTAGCAGCATACAGTAAACTGGTCGAAGACGACATTTACAAAAAGTATTATAATTCTGGTAGAAACAACAATAAGAAATTTCATAATTTGAATTTCAAACAAAGAACAGCATTACATGATTTATGTAATAATTTAAACATCATTGTCAGACCAGCGAACAAAGGAGGTGGCATGGTAGTGTTAGATATTGAAAGATACAATAGAGACATGTTCGATATGCTCAATGATCAGAAATTCTACAGTTCCATCACAATGGAAAGAGTACAAGGTATCATTGACAATGTTCAGAATATGTTGTCAGATTTACTCAAAAGTGAAGTTATAGATAGGAGATTATTTGAATTCCTACAAGTTATATATCCAACGATCCCAATTATTCAGGGAGTTCCCAAAATTCATAAAAATCCTATACACCCACCATTGAGACCAATAGTAGCAGGAAGAGGTTGGATTACTGAACCGTTCTCAATTTATGTTGAAAACAAGTTGAGACCCATTGTTAATAATAATCAGTATATCTTACATGATACCAAACAATTCCTACTGGACTTGTATGGGTTCTTGGGTTCTAACACCACTGATGTTGATTATGTTCTAGTGACGATGGATATTCAATCGCTATTTACAAAAATACCCAATGCTGCAGGGATAGAGATGGTAGACAGTTACTTGAGAAGGGCATCTGACTATAATACAGCTGAAATAGAATTACTTATGGCATTCCTGGAGATAGTTTTGGAATCTAATGTTTTTTGTTTTACTGACAAGTTGTTTCTCCAGAGGGATGGCGTAGCTATGGGCACATCTTGTGCCAATAGCTACGCCAACCTAGTGATAGCAGAGTGGGAGGTCAGAAAAATGTTTTGTAACCCACAATATAGTAGGCACGCTCGCTTTTATAGGCGATTTGTGGACGATTTATTTTTTCTGTGGGAAGGCCCGATTGAGGAACTGGAGACATTAGTTAGAGAGGTTAATGAAAGCACAGACTTTCTATCCTTTACAATGGAGTCATCAGTGACTAAGATCCCATTTCTAGATGTCTTTGTTGAAAAGTTAGAAGGAGGCATCATTAATACAGGGCTATACAGGAAACCCTGTTATAGGAATACCCTGCTCCACAGAACTAGTATGCATCCAGGTTACATATATAGGAACATAGTGCAAGGTCAAGTGATGCGCGCCTCTAGATATAATCCTGATAATTCATGTTTTAAGAATGAATATGAGGAACTATCACTAAGGTTGAAAGAACGTGGTTACACTGAAAAAGATCTAGCCACTATGTCTCGAAAT
The DNA here is from genome assembly GCF_019279795.1 of Protopterus annectens. Classification (NCBI taxonomy): domain Eukaryota; kingdom Metazoa; phylum Chordata; order Ceratodontiformes; family Protopteridae; genus Protopterus; species Protopterus annectens. Next base: position 1,011,114,047 of record NC_056744.1, read on the forward strand.
GTGGATGAGATTAGGAATGGTAGAGCGGCCCCATATTTCTCAGAGAGACCAGAACAAGAATGCAATAGAAACATAGGAATGAAAGGTGAGCTAAGTAGTGTAGCTTGTCCGATTTATTATACAAAAGATGTAGGGTCCATCAAGGACATCATTAGAACTCACTGGCATATCTTATCCGTAGATCCTGAGATAAAGAGAGTGGTAGGTGAGGAACCTAGATTCCTATATAAAAACAAGACATGCCTGAAAAAGTTACTATGTTATCCTAAGACTTATGGGAATAAGGGATCAGACATTATTAATCACACATCCCCCTGTGG
>NC_056744.1:1011119366-1011231866 GCF_019279795.1 Protopterus annectens
AAAAGAAACAAACAATAACGTTTACAGAAAAAACGTTTTCGTCTTCAACTTCCTCAGTAGTAACCACCATTTCATAAAAAATCTGTCATTTATACCATTTTCAAACATAATTAACTTTCAAACTACCCAATCAGAAACCAACAGACTTGAAACAGTAATTAGTGCTTAAAGAACTGAGTATACTAGTTGAATCAAGCAAGTTTCTTAATGTTAAATTTAAAATCTATGAAAATGTTTGAAAAAGCCATTATCAAAAATAATGAAATTCTAATGGAAAAGTTATATTTAGATATTGAGAACATTAACAAATCAATATTGAATGATTTGAAGTTTTCCATAGACACAGAGAGAGTTAAATATCAAAACTTGTTTAAAAACATTGAATCGAAATGTAATGAGGTTCAAGATAGAAAGATAGGGAAGATTAAAAGAGATTTGGATGAATATAAAAGCAAAATTCACTATCCTAAGCCTAAAAGCATTTCAAGACAAGGATATGGTAACTGGGCTAAACAACATATTCATGATTTTGAGTGGGAAGATGGGGAAAATGTAGAAACAACAACTCACAGACATTGAGGAATACCCCCCACTTAGAAGATCAGAGAGGTTAATGAACCAGGATAGGGTAGTTTATAATTCAAAAAACTACACGGACAGGGAGGTGAGGCCCTTTGTGAGAAGAGGACAGAAGTGGAATTAACTGATGGTATTGTTAACAACGTGAATACATGGTCCTGCAATGGTTTTAACATTTTCAACTACTCTAATGTTCATGTTGATAGAACTTGGTTTGATTTGTTCTCTAAAGGCTTTACATTTATTCCCAGGCAAAAAATTGATATTTTCAGACTCTTGGTTGATATCAAGCTCTTTATTAGAAAAAAGAACTTGGAATTGTTTTTTAAAGGGAAGACCAGTCACTTTGACAGTGAGAATTTGAAGCGAAGGAGTACATTTAACCCTCCCATACACCCTCAGCTTAGAAATTTTGAGGTTAAGGTGGAAAACAAAATCAGGATGCAATTAGCTGACAAACGTATACACTTTAACTTAACTCAAGCAGAGATGAATACATTAAAGGACATTAGTAACAACAGAGAATTGAGGGTAATGAAGCCCGACAAGGGTGGGGGAGTTGTGATAATGGAAGCAATACAATACGAAGGAAAGATGATGGATATACTCAATGATGCAGATAAATATTCCAGAGTATCCATCAATGAGGTCAACATAGCACACAAGAAGATACAGGTTTTGTTGTACGATATGTTTGTGGAAGGTTCAATTGACAACGAAACATATAAATATTTAACAGTTGAGAAGCCTAAGGTACCTTGCATCTTTGGTATCCCTAAGGTGCATAAAGACAGTATAGATCCACCTTTAAGACCAATTGTGTCAGCTGAAGGTTCAGTGACAGCCCCTTTAGCCAAATCTGTTGATCAGAAAGTCAAAAATATATTGGAAGGGAGAAACAATATTTTAAAGGATTCTTGGGACTTTTTAAGGAAAGTGGAACCATCCCTATATAATGAAAATTTAAATTTTGGTACAATGGATGTCATAGACCTGTTTAGTTGCATTCCACATGACATAGGATTACATTGGTTTGAAGAAACTTTAATTTCTAGTAAAAAGTTGACTCGTTGATTTTAGGAACACCTTAACCCTGATGGAAATTGTATTAAAAAACAATTATATTTATTTCCAAGGGGAATATTTTAAGCAGGAGAAAGGTGTGGCAATGGGGGCACATTGTGCCCCAACATATGCCAACATTATTATGGCATACTGGGAAGAAAAGTTTTTACTTAATTCACCTTTTTGTGACCAATGGGTCCTGTATACTAGATTTCTTGATGACTTGTGTTTCTTTTGGAAGGGCAACCAAGATGGTTTTGTTAACTTATTGGGGTATGTTAACAGCACTACTAGTTTTCTTAGATTTACCCAAAACTTTGATCCCCACGAGTTGAGGTATTTGGATGTTTGTATTAGCAAGAATAATGGAAACTCCACATCAGGGATACATAGAAAGGAAACGTTTTCCAACTCCTACTTACATTTTGCTAGTTGCCACCCCCCACACCAAAAGAAGGGTGTGGTGAAAGGGCAACTTGTTCGTTTAAGTAGGATGATATCTGATGACAAATTATTTTATGATGAAGTTAATTTTTTGAGGGAACTTTTTGCTATGAGAGGCTATTCACATGATTTCTTCAATAAGATTCTAGAAGAAGTCAAGAATAAGAGGGAAGGTCCTTTTGCCCCTATTTTAGGTAAGAAAGTGGCATCTGAAACAAAGAGGAGCGATCAACAAAATATTGAACAACATAGTACAGGTCTTATTACTACCTTCAATGAGCACTCAACACTAATAAGAAAGATTTTTACTAATGAGTGGAATGCTTTCTCAGAAATATCTGACTTGGAGTATATTTTTGATAAAGAATTAGTTTACACTTATCGTAAGGGACGAAGTATTAAGAACATACTAGAAAATGGTTACAATACAAATATAACTAGTAGGAATAGTAAAACAAAGAAAGGGTTATTTAAATGTGGCAAGTGTAATTATTGTACACACCTAATGACTGGTTATTCTATTCATTTGCAGGCCATGAATAAGATATTATTTTTAAATAGTTTTGCCAATTGTGATACTAAAGGTATTATATACATTGCTATTTGTAAGAAGTGTTCCTCTTTTTACATTGGAAAGAGTGAGAGGAAGTTCAAACAAAGAATTTATGAGCACCTTTATGATGTCAGGGTGAATAATAAGAAAAATGCACTAAGTAAGCACTCTTTGAAATGTGGAACGTCAGGTTATCAATTCTTTGTATTGGAGGTGGTCCCCACTAATCCTAGGGGTGGTATGTGGGAGACCCTCATTGAATACAGGGAATTATATTGGCAATTACTTTTAGATGCAAGCAGAAATCTGGGCCTTAATAACATGGTGTCCTTAGCACCAGTGTTGAAACTAAGAGCTGCAAAGCTTTAATATTATGTTCTTAAAACTTTTAGCTTTGATTTTGTAAAATTGTCAGATTTGCTTATATAATTTTCAAAAATAAACTATTTACATTAGGTAGGTTTTAAATAAAAAATTTTTTTATATGCATGTACATGCATAGTGTTTTTAAATCATTGTTTTGTTTCACGATAAAAAACTGTGATTTTAAGTTACGCCACTAGATGGTGCAATTTGCAGCCTTATAATGGGCTTAACATTATATAGTTAGTGTAGGATTTAATTTATTAATTTTAACAGAGTGTTTTAATAACAATATGTATATATGCAATTTGGATAGAAGTAAATTGATACTTGTTTTTAAATGATCAAAACATTTTCATAGATTTTAAATTTAACATAAAGAAACTTGCTTGATTCAACTAGTATGCTCAGTTCTTTAAGCACTAATTACTGTTTCAAGTCTGTTGGTTTCTGATTGGGTAGTTTGAAAGTTAATTATGTTTGAAAATGGTATAAATGACAGATTTTTTATGAAATGGTGGTTACTACTGAGGAAGTTGAAGACGAAAACGTTTTTTCTGTAAACGTTGTTTGTTTCTTTTTGCTGGCGTTTCAAGAAGAATAAAACCTTTTGTACTTTCATTTGGGACCTGATTCATTTGTGCCTGGAGCCGGTGGTGGTTGTTTGTTTACATATAGGACAAGTGTTTAAGGCCTAGGATCCTCTTTGTGAGGTACTTTTGTGGCCTCTCTAGTTGTTGCAGGTGTCTAGTGAGGTACATGCCAAATGGGGCATTGTACTCGATGATTGGCCTAATGAGGGAAGAGTAGAGGGAGACAATGACCCCTTTTTTCCTGGATGCAAAACCATTAGTAATGAGATGTGCCACATAGAAGGACTTTCTGACCACAGTGGCAATGTGGTGGTCAAAACAGAGGTTGCTGTCAACCTGTGTTCCCATATCTCTTATAACGCCTTCTGTGTTCGGTGGATTACCATCAATGTAGTAATTCACGGGAACCGGGTTTTCCCCAAAGGGGATGGCAACACATTTTTTGGCATTGGGCTTTAGGCAATGTATCTGACATCAGTTGTTGGTCTCAGTGAGGCCTTTCTCAACTTGAAATCGTCTGCAAACTTTGTTAGCCAGAGTCCCTTCATGTTGGCCTGGACTTCTGAGAAGTAGATACCGAACAGGAGAGGACCCAGGACTGATCCCTGTGGGACTCCACTTGTGACTGGTCGGCAGTCTGACTTGGAGTCAGCCACTTTCACACTGTGGGTTCTATCTGTGAGCCAGTTTGCAACTCACCTAGTGATATAGGAGTTGATGCCTAGCTTAGTGAGTTTTTCTATGATTCCTGAGGGGAATGGTATCAAAGGCCTTGGCCAGATCAAGGTAGGCTGTATGAACCACCTTGCCTTCATAGCTCTGGTGACTGACTCAAAGAAGTCGACCAAGTTGAGAAGGCATGATCTACCCTTCACAAAACCAAACTGTGTGGGATCCAGAGTTTGAAGATTCCCTATATTCTTGTTTATTTGGTCCATGATGATGCATTCCATAGCTTTGCATATCAGACTTGTCAGGCTAATGGGGCAATAGTTTCCAGGGTCTGTAGTTGCTCCTTCTTTATGGAGAGGGATGACTACAGCAGTCCATCATTCAGAAGGGACAAAACCTGAGGTGAGGCTGAGATTGAAAAAGGCAGACAGGTGAGGTGAAATCCTCCAGCTCCTGGATTGCTTATCAGTCCCAGGTCATCCAAGCTGGAATGTGGACTTTATCTTTCTGTATCACAGGGTGACCAACAGCATTTTAGTATTGAAAAACAACTTAGTTAATGGGAATTAGCAGCAGCGACTGTTGCTGAACTATGATGTCATTCTGATGGACACTTGGCTTCATCCGTCTCTGAGATGGAACACAAGTACTTGTATGACTTTTGGTTCAGTCTCGCAAGAGCATAAGTATTTTGCTGTACCCTGATGGTGCTTGGATTTTTGTTTAATTAATGGGCATCTTGTTTTATTTTTCCCCTCTATATGCATCTAAACAAATTTATTATAAGACAATGCTTAATGAAATAAAATATATCACAACAATTTCAAGTATGAATGTTTAAAGACAAAATACAGTCTGAGCTATCCTCTTTGAACAACCAGCCCATGAACATTTCAACACTTTCATGTGTAAATGTCATTTGGGTTTTGTTAACTAAAATCTATTACTTCAAAACAGGTGTTCTACTCTGATTAGATATCCTGTTTTAATTTAGTAGAGTTTTATTTGGGTTTTCTTGACTACAGAACAGTACTGACCAGAGAACTGAATACCTGTTTTAAGGTGAGACTTTGAATACAGTTTAGTAACAAGGGGTACCTCTTACAAATGTGAAACGCAGTAATACGAGTCCCTAACATTTCAATAAACAAACTGCAACCACTTCAAACAAAAAAACAAGAGAATTCTAAAACTTGTTGTAATACGTTTAAGAATAGGGAGAATATTTTGTGGTACTGTGACCTCAGATTTCATATATTTTCCTTATTTGTTACTGCAGTTTCTCTGTTTCAAGGATCACAATTATCACCATCATAATTTAACAGGGAAGCAGCATCACCTATATGTAGATAAAGTAGGAGTAGGTCACTTTAATACTATAATGCCTGCCTGAACTTGTAACAATTACAGGTCAGTACAGAACCTTCCACATGCTGTACATAAAGGTTCTCAGGCTGGGATTCTTTTAAGTGTGCAATGCCAGCCTTGAACCCACCAAACTTTTCACATTTTTCCCATATTTGCACATTAGCTTCCCACAGATGGTACTGTTGTCATCCCAAAGGGCAAAAACATTTGCATAGTAATATATATATATATATATATATATATATATATATATATATATATATATATATATATATATATATATATATATATGGTTCTACCTGACATAATCGACATGCCAGAAGACCGACAACGCAATCACCGAAACCACATAACCGACAGTGCAAAAACACGAAACCCCACATGCCCGACAACGAAATAACCGATGGTACACAAACACGAAACCTCATACACTGCACACACCACAATCACAACAATCAACAAACAAAACATATTCCCTGTCCAAAAACCACACACACAACACAAGCACACCAAAATCCCTACAAACCCACACTAAACCTCACATACACAACTATCTACAACCCTAACCCAAACCCTAACCCTAAGGTCCGTCACTACCGCACACTTACCTGACCCGCTCCCTAACCCTAACTCACTTAACCCGCCTAACCCAAACACAATCACTACCGCACTTACCTGACCCGCTCCCTAACCCTAACTCACTTAACCCGCCCCTAACCCAAACACAATCACTACCGCACACTTACCTGACCCGCTCCCTAACCCAAACTCACTTAACCCGCCCCTAACCCAAACACAATCACTACCGCACACTTACCTGACCCGCTCCCTAGCCCTAACTCACTTAACCCACCCCTAACCCAATCACAATCACTACCACACACTTACCTGACCCGCGCACTGACCCTAACTCACTTAACCCACCCCTATCCCCACACACCGTCAATATCCACACTTACCTTACTCGCACCCAAATGTCCGTCACTACCGCATACTTACACAGCCTTTTCCCATGTCGGCATCCTCGGCGTCGGTGTTTTCATCTGTCGCGTCGGTCTTCTGACTTGTCGATCTTCTGGGCCACGCGATTCGCTTGTCAGTCTTCTGGCATTTCGACTAACTCAGGTAGACCCATATATATATATATATATATATATATATATATATATATATACACACACACACATATACAGTGTTTACTGTTTTCAGTGGCATTCCATCAACCTGTAAAGGGCATACAGTATTACAAAGATATCTATCCATTATTCTGTGCCCTTTTTTTGTTATAACAATCCATGAACACATGACTATGAACTTTATAAGCACAGGAACAATGATGACTTGCATTTGGTGGTATTCCCAAGTAGAAGTGTCTTGTCAGTGGTGCTAAGTGCAGTGGGACATGCCTGTTGCTGACATCTCTTTATGTGCACATGCATCTATCTATCCATTGCAGGTACAGAAATGCGGACAAAAGAAGGGATATCCATCTCTCAACTATCAGCTGGTGTGTAACACAGAGGTGACATTCATTGTTATATTGTTGTGGTACAGCCTAGGAGATGTTTATAAAAATCTACACTGACAGATGTGTTGCTCTAATGAAGAAAACTGAAGTTTTAACCAGGACTGTAATGAATTGTTCATACAAATAAAAAATTACTTAAACTTGGCAGTTATCTGATTGTACACTTAAAAACATCACAGAAAACGTGCAAAGCTTAGTATATTCATACTGTGCCTATGCATTAGTGGTACAAAGGAAGGGTAACCCCCAATATCAACTGTGGCATAAACTTTGGCATGGATTAGGTATAATCTGATTGTATCTAGGCCAGAACACTGGTTAGAAAAATAGTCAGCAACAGAATCTGGGGATCTGCAAAAGGCATCCTGTACAGGATCATATTAGCTCACTGATGTTGCGTTAGCTGATTCTCAAGTTCCCAGTTGACCCATTGAAACTGCAACTTATCAACATATTTTTCTGCTGTACTGAAAGTAGTCTGACTGCAGGTTATAAGACTTAGCAAAATAAAGTTACAGGGAAGTACATCCTGTTAGAGACACTAAGTTTATAAATAGTATTGTAGGGGGGGATAAGCCTACCTGTAGCCCAGTCTAAATGTCTGTGCTCTCCACACTCCCGCTATAGTTACACAATCTTGGAAGTAAAGGGAAACTCAATTTTCAGGTAAAACCAAGTATTTCCTGTACTCAGAGGTCATGAAACATCAGAGTTAGTAAATGTTTAATTTGGGTAAGGGTAGCACAGTGCCCCACAGTGAGATAAGGATGAGCAACCCCCCCTTGCCAAAGCTAAGTTATTGTTATTCCGTTTTATGATTTTACTGCTGCTTTTGTTGTACTGTTTGGGTTTGTCTTTTGGTGAATCAACTTCAGGAAACTGGGATTTTGAGAAATGCAACGGTGTCAAAGTGACATGTTCCTAACAAAACAATGGGGTCATGTAATAAGTGGAATGTAATAAGTTATTCTTTGTACCACACTAGGGGTTATAGCTAAACAATAATCCCAAAAGATCCAAAGCCTAAGGAATGAAAAAACAATTTTTTTTGCACAGGGGCAAGATCCCCTGCACCCTTCACACCCCCCCTACTATTTGTATATACTAACGCAGACGTCACTCAACAGTGGTGAAACGGCAAATTCCTGATCCCCACTGTTCACAATCTCAAACAGATTTCACGCCAGCAGAAGCAGAAGGAATCAAATGAATTTGGATCACTTCAGCCTGGGTAAAAATGTTAGACATTTCAAACTTTCGATTATATGTAAGAGTTTTATATATATATATATATATATATATATATATATATGTATGTGTGTGTGTGTGTGTGTGTGTGTGTATATATATATATATATATATATATATATATATATGTATATGTAAATAAAAATATAAATAAATATGTATACACACACACACACACACACACACACACACACACACACACACATTCAATGATAACAGACAAAAAGTCTGAATGAGTATTGAAGTAACATTTGAAAAAGAATAGGGTCAATCCCTACTATGGTGAAGGCTACTATAAATGTATTCAAGAACAGTTTGGATCAATTCTTTGGTGAACATGTTTATGAGCCTTAAGCCTGATGTGGCTATGGATTGAACAATACTGTCCAGTATAATATATGAATGTTATGCCTCTAGAAACTAGCATTTTCTTCTTTTCTCTTCCTCCAGGTCAGGTGTTCACTTTCAAAAATATATAGTATTGTGCCTCTGTTTAGCTTGCTTATAAAACCAGCAAAATGGATGAATGTTTTCTTTTGTGGTAGTAAACAAGTGCTCTCTGTTCAGCTGCATACATTTCCTTTAAATTATGACTCATCTTTGAATGAACATACACTGCACAGAATTCTGGTAATATCTCACGTGCCTGTCCTAAATATAACCTGAAATACACTGAGTGTTTGACACTGCTGTTATTCCAGTGGTTCCTGTTTTTTTTTTCTTCTTATGAACCAAAAAGTATGTAATGGCCTCATCTTAATTAAGTCTTAATTCAAATGCACTATAACCTGCAATGGACCTGACCTGACAGATGATTTATTTTCTTAAGTCTAACTTGTATTATTTCATTACTAGGTAAACTAATGATAACTGTTAGAATGGTCCCTACTCTGAAAACATTTTTTTAAGTGGGTCATCCTGGATGACAGTTGTACATTAATATAGAATACTGCAGGAACATGCAGTGATAAAATTATATGATTTGTCACTTCTTTTTGCTGCTATGGTTTCTTCTTATCTTCCAATATATGTTTCCAATACATATTTCAGAAAAGGTCCCATGTAATTTCATAACTCCCGCTTCATAGCTCTTCTGTCATTCAATAATAATATTGTTTAGTGAATTATGTCACTCGGAATATAAAACAAGCCGCACCCAAAGGCAGAAGGTTTCCCACTTTCACATTTTTATTACTTTATTAATCAAATGAGCCCACAAGACACAACTTCTTCTTTTTAGGGATTGCCCAGGAATACTGTCAGGTTAGATGACTTGTTCACTATCTGTCACTTTGTCAAGCAGAGACTGAAGGAATAAAAGTCAGGACTACAGGATGAAACTCATTAGCAAAGTGCACTCTTAACTCTGGGTGTTAAACTGTCAAGTATATATTCATTTTACTGACTGCCACTTTTTATTGCAAAACTGCCTTTATTACAAGTCAGTATTTCCTGTAGTCTTGAGTGAAGTTGTATGTAAAGATTTAGCAACAAGGAAGTCTGTGAACAAAATGGGTGAGGACTTATTAACCAAAGGTGAAGCTTTTGTTTGTGTAGTCTGATTATTGACTCAAATGACAGCTATGATTTTGTAGAAGGTAGTTTGCACATTTCAGCCTGTGCGTCACTATATGTTTATGGTTAGTAGATTAACCAGTAAGAAAAAATATGCACTCTTAAGATAAGGACACACCTCATCTACCTCAGTGATGTATTTGTCAGAAAAGCCAGAAAGCCTGACCTATAATCCCAATTCAGGTGTACTTTTCTCTCAACATGGCGAGTCCTTTCACTTCTGTTTGTTCTCTCACTTAGTACTTGTCCCCAAAACATATTATCCATCCTGATGCAGTTCTTATTTACAAATTAAACCATCTGCAAATGACATTTTAGAAGCTTTGGCCTGTGTGATTAAGTGGATCCAAACAAAAACAGAAAACCAGCCACATTTCAGCAAAATATATATTGTTGTTGGGTACACAAAAACTTCCAAAGCTTCCAAATATATATAAAAAAATCAGTATAAATTCTTCATAAAACAAATCAAAAACAAAGATAAGCGCTTTCACAACCTTACTACCAGTTGCTTCATCAGATCTGGATATCAGAAAGCATTGTCAGGAACTAAAATATATAAAGAATGCTTTATTCATTGTCATCTTCATGGAGTTCATTACTTAAAATACAGAACACCTGGGCATAGTATTCAAAGTTCTTTGCAAAACACATCTCATATTTTATCCGGCTGCTGACTGGAAGATTTAGGTGGAGATGTCTAAGCTCAAATAGTGAATGTGAAGAAGGACAAGCTAGATATGCAGCTTGGCCTTTTTATGTTTTTTTTTTTTTGCTGTCATCATCTGGATACTCTGTGTTTTTTGAAAGTTATACATTTGCCATAATGAGATCTGTCAGATATAGGTCCATTTTCTGTAACAGCAGGGCTAATGCCAGAGGTACAATGACTTCTTGGCAAGTTGGCGCAGAAAACGTTTCCAAGTTACTAAGCACCTTTTGCATAATGCATCACTGTGCCATGTCTTTACAGATGTTCTGCGGATACACACAGAGCTCCAAAGTATTACCAGTAGGATAGAAAGAAGTAAATTCCAGACCAACTACACCAGGGTGTGTATATTACTGAGGCTGGATCTACCTCTTACAGATCAATCATTATGGTAATTGCATAACTTTTGTACCTGAAAACAGGAGTTCCATCCTACATAACAGCAGGACAGGGTCATAAGTAAATCATCCTGGGTGGACATCTCTATAGGAACATCTACTGGATAGGAATGGCTATATAGGAAGACCTGGAACTAGAAATCACATCAGTTTTACAGTGTCTAGTGAAAATGTTAATGTAAAACCAGGTAGCACAAACATCAGCCAAACCTGCATGACTGGAGAAGGCTATAGATGTGGGAACTGCTCTAGTCGAATGAACCTTAAGTGCTGAACTAAGAAGCTCCCCATGATTTGGGTGTCAAAATTGGGAGCAGCTGGACAGCCACTTAGAAAGTATAAGCTTAGATACTTTTTGTCCTAGTGTCACCTTAGAAAATGATACAAAAAGCTGTCTGTCTTTGCAGATTATATCCGTCCTTTCAACATAAGATCTTAGGTGCCAGCAAATGTCCATACTATGAAACAGATGCTCTCCCTCATTTGAATACTCAGGGAAAAGGTGTGTAAAGCAATAGAATGAAAGAATGGTTAGTTCTTAGTGACTCTGTCCCTGTGAAAGACCATATATTTTTGAATAACTGAGAAACCATGAAGCCCATAAACTTTTCTAGTAGATTACACTGCCACTAGTAACAGTGCCTTCTGTGGACAGGTACTTTAACTCAGCTGGAGCTGCAGGCTCAAAATGGGTAAAACAAGCTCTTCCAGCCTAAAGTATAGATCCTGGGATGGTTTAGCTTCCACTGGATGGAGGAGTGGGAAGTGTTAAAAGAAAAAGGAAGGGATGGAATACCAGATAAATTGTTTAAAAATCTGCAAAATACTGCTGTTACAGGTTTGCTTGGAGCTTGCCAAAAAATTAGCAAACATAGCAGTGGTCACTGGACTGTAAATGTCAATTTATTGTCCACCCCCTGCTCAAAAAAGACACTACTATAGAGTTGTCAAATTATCAAGCAATTGCATTGATTTCACATGCTAAAAGGGTCCTGCTCATGATACTGCAATAAAGACTCCAGTCATATATGCACTGAGCCTACCAGATTTACAGGCTGTTTTTTTCAAGGGATAGGTGCCCCAGATAGCACATAGGTTCATAGGTAAGTATTAGGCTATCTGTCCTTCTGGGCAATTTTATGCAGTGCCAATTTCCCTTTTTGTGCTCAACATAACCTATCCCATTTGTTTATATAATGGAATTACCCATCCCATGGTAGATAACCATAAATTACCCCTAATGAGAATACTAGGATCATACCATAGATAATTTGAGGGGACCCCCATGCATGGGATAAAGCATTTACGAGCTGCCTATGTCCATTAGTAGCACAGAGGACAGTCCTGGGGTAAATTTTCTGTCTCCCATTCCAAGATCTAAGTTGCACTTGAAAATGTTCGGGATGAACTTTGTTTTATGTGGATGGGGAGTCTGTTCCACAGCAGCAGTATCTTCTGAGAGATATATCTGTCCTTCCAAACCATCCTGCTGATGTTTAAAAGAGGTTTAGATCCCTAGACCAACTATTTCTGATGCCATTTGACTTGCTGGTGTGCAGTAAATCCATCAGTAATGGGTCAGGGGATGCCTTGTATACTGGACACAGTTCACTTCTTAGCAGCCTGTAGGTCACCTAGTATAGTTATAGGGCTTTAACACATTCCATGCAGGACATGCCATTTAGGCCTTGTATCCATTTAGTAAGGTATCTGTGTGGGTGTTCTAGATGTTGTATGTGTCTGGACAAATACATGCCAAAAAGGGCATTATATTCAATGATGCCTAATGAGGGCTGAGTAAAGGGGAACAATGAAATCCCTAGATCTGGACACAATTCCTTTGTTTATAAGCTGTGCAACATAGAAAGACTTTCTTACAACAATAGACGCACATTGGCTAAAGTCAGGCCACTATCCACATAAGTTCCCAAATCCTGAACAACTGGGTCAGCACTTAGGATTGTCTTGTCAATGTGGTAGTTCCCTGGGGGTAGATCACTTCCCAAAGGCTACAATAATGCATTTTTTGGCAGTTAGTCTCAGTCTGTGATTTTTGACAGCAGTTATTTATTTGAGATGAAACATTGTGCAGAATCGCTAAGTCATTTGGGGATTCAATGACTGCTCCTAACTTGCAGTCATTTGCAAACTTAGTCAGTCAGAGCCCTTTGGTATTGGCTTTTACTACAGAAAAGTAAATGCTAAACAGGAGAGTTCCCTGCACAGAACCCTGTGGGACACCACTGGTGACTGGTCTCTTTGTGGTGGTAACTTAACTATTTTGATTATGTGTGTCCTATTTGTGAGCCAGTTGGCAATCCATTGAGTGACATAGGGGTTTATTCCCAGTTTATTTAGCTTTTCTACTATACTTAAATTGCCAACACCTGCTAGAAATCAGAGAACCAATGAGTTCCAGAAGAAATATTTACTTCTGTTTTATTAACAACTCTAATACTTTTGATAATGGGGATCATAGCATACTATGGCACATTCTTATAGAAATGGGGATAAGGGTCACCCTATTTGCCTCCTGAGGAATTTGTATACAGAAAATGAAGTAACAGAACTGAAACTGGAATAACTAAATGGTTTGTATGCTGTCACCCTACTTGATTTACACGCTAAATATATCATGTGAAATGTTAGGTCAGACAAATCAGACACTGGAATCAAAATTGCTGAGAGAAATATTAACAAGCTCAGATAAGCAAATTATACCTCTCTGATGAATGAATGAAGCTACTGTTGGACACCCTGTTGATGAAAGTGAAAGCAGAAGGTACAAAATACGGCCTGCTGTTTAACTTAAGCAGACAAATAAAATTGTGCCATCTAGCCATATCCTTTTTTGCAAACAGATGAGAAAGAATACAAGCAAAGAGAGTTTTTATTTCCCTAGGCTCAGATCTCTGCAAATGGTGACTACATCCATGAAATTAAAAGAGGCTTGATTCTAGTAAGGAAAACTATGACAAATCTGGATATGATTTTAAAAATCAAGGACAAGATATTTTCAGTGAAGGTCCATATAGTCACAGCTATGTTTTTGCACTGATTGTATATTGCTGTGAGAGTTTGAATATGAGCAACAGAAACCCAGCCATTGTGCTGGAGAAAACTTGAGAATTCTGTAAACTGTGAGATCAAATCAGTCAATACTTAAGGGAATAAACACAGACTATTCTCTGGAAGGTCTGATACTAAAACTAAAACTGAAATACTTTGGCTATGTAATGGAAAGACAGGATTCCCTAGAAGAGACACTGATGCTGATAAAGACTGAAGACAAATGAAGGCTAAGATGGAAAGACGCCATTACTAAAGCAATGAATATGAATTTGTAAGAACCTGTAAAGCACAGAGAGGCCTGGTGTGCTAAAATCCTTGAGATCACAAAGAGTCAGACTTGACTAAATGACTGAAGACACCTTAAAGCAACAACAACAACAAGAACAACAACAATACCAACATTTGACACAAAATATGATATTAACACAGAGAATAGAAGATACAGCTGGGACTTCTGATCCATACCTTCTTACATGTAAACAGTAAATTATCAAACAACAACAACAAAATAATAATAATAATAATTATTATTATTATACCTGCATATATTTTGTTTAATATTCCTCATTGCTGACCAAAGCAGTACCACAAAGGTTCTGTGCCTTATCACGTAGTGGCAGTCAGTAGAGTGTCAAAGTTTAATACATGTTTTGAAATTGTACCATTTTAAATGTTTGTTTCTCTAAAATAACTTTTTTTTTTAACTTTAACTAATATAGAAAAAAAATAAAAGCAATTGAATAATAGCAATAATTCAAAAATTCTATGGTGGCTAAATATCTATGGATGTTATGATGAATGAGGATTAATTCCAGGTGCTGGGAATCATGCACAAGGATAATTCCATACCGGCTACTTATCTGCAGATTCTGGTGAGTAGGAGAGGGACATGGGAAGAGAGAAGAAACCTGCCGTTGCCATGTATAAAGTGCATCCCATGCTGAATAAATCCCTGTTGATGCTCCTGGGACACTGGATGACATGGGAACTCAGGCATACAGGAAATAATGAAAGAGAAGTCCACGCTGCTTACCTGCATGTCAGTACTGGAGATTCAATGGCCAAAGTGAGTGTGGGATGGGTAGTGAGTACCATGTAAGTGACAACAATGCTGTCTGTAGACATGAGTAACTTATGAGACAATGAAGGATGAGGAAGTCTAATTTAAGAAGCACTTGTGAATGGGGAAGAAGGAAGCTGGGTACCATAACGGGGAAATGTCCTTACTGTCTGTAGATGCCTGTAGTTTAACACTGCATGCATATGAGAGAGAAGTTAAGGATTCTGAGTACTTCACATGAGAAAATGAGTGCACTGTGGTGTGGCTACACTCGTGGTAACTAAGAAGCGGCACAGCATTGTATTACATACACTACTGAGAAAATGAAAGAATGTGGACTTTTAAGTACTACATTTAGACAGCTGTTTGTGATCTCAACCAGTCCCTGAACATGTTCAGGATCTCATAGAGTCTGAATAATGCAATTTTAATATTTACATCAAAGGGAGAAAGTGTAGGATATTCTAAGTACCACATCTGATGAAACTTCAATCTTCTCCAGATACTGACTGACATTGCTCAAATTCTCAGATGTTCTTTCATGTAAATAGTGTATCAGATCTTCATCACATTCATATGTCCAGTTTGGTGGAATGTACCTGTAATATAAAAAGAAGTCAAAATTAAAAAAAAAAAAGACACAGATGCCACATGACCCTTATATGTAATAAGGCAGTCAAACAGATGCATTTTTAAATAAGCTCAATCTCATCCAAACACTTTCCTCAGGGTTTCAGTTCAGGGGCCCTACTCTTCAGTTCACTGACCTCCTATTAATACAACCATGTGACATGTCCCAGTCCTTGCTTCGGGTTTTACAGTGAACATCTTTTCCTGTATTATTCATCTTTGGATTCTGCCCTTCATCTAGTCTACACCCAATCAATTCCCTTCCTCAAGTGATAAAGAGAAGGCTTATATATCCAGCACTCAGGCAACCTGGGGTAATTTCCAAGCTCAAAGCAATAGTAATGCAGATGGAGATGGTCCTTGTTGACATGTCATCCATCAATTGTATGTTTTCCCCATATGTATTCCTCGTTCTATATATATATATATATATATATATATATATATATATATATATATATCTATAGATATATATAATAAACTGATTGCCGGAAGACATGTATATCCAGGCTATATCAAGGGTGATCACTGCATCTCTACTGTCTAGCAAATGTACTTTTGTAATGTCACAGACAAAAACAAATAAAAAACTCATTTAAGAAAATGAGAGGAGAGTTCATTTGTTACCTTTAAACCCTGCATTCTCAAATGCTAATGCTAAGGATTCTTATACAATGATCTGCATGCTGTGCTTGTCAACTGTGATTCAAAGACATACAAATGAGATGATAATGGGGTCTGTCCTCACTGTGGTTTACATATCTCTGAATCACAAAATACAGTGTATTGGGAGCAGGGCCTTTGTACTAAGGCCTTAGGCTCTATAATGAATCCTTGGAATAACTCATAATATTTTTATACATTTTTAAGAAGGATCAACTCTAAAGAGGAGCTTTAAACAAATATGCCGAGTAAACATAAATATGCAGTGAAAATATAAATGAACAGATAAATGAATAGCTAAACATTTTAATGTATAGTAGTATTAATGGCTTATTATGCCATCTCAAAAGAATTGAGAATAGGTTCAGAAATTGAGGGAGTTAGATAAAACTGGAATGAAAAGAGAAGATTAAATTGTGCAGCATGGCTGATAATGCAATAAAAAAATATTTAGGTTGCCCCAGAAGTTTATTTTTCTTTTATTTTTATTTTATATTTTTAACCAGGATAGTACATTGACAACAAATGATCATTTGCAGGTACTGCTAGGGTAAAATAATTCACAAAGAAAAGAAAAGAGGAACAGGTGCAAAAGAGGGGCAGGAAGCTTTAAATATCAAACACAGCATACAAAGTAATTTGTTTACTTTATGTTCTGTATTAGATATATAAAGCAATCATCTTTCACAAACTGTTCGATTGTTTGTTTTGATTGATTGTATCTTATATGTCATTTTGAAAAGTTAATACAGTGCCTTTGACAAAAAAACAAGCAGAACAGAAAGTAACAATTTAAAAAAAAAATGTACAACAGCAAGTAATAGCTTTAACAAGAATCATGATAAAAATATATATTTTATATGATTATATTTCAGGGTTACATCAGGATGACTGTCAGGGTAGGTGGAGTTAGGAGATGTTAGTAGTTGAGAGAGAGTAACGCTACACATTGGATGTCCTTAGGTGATACCACCTGCTGTGTGGTAAGTGCAGTTTGATTTGGTGTGACGGAATTTTTGGAGGTCAGCTCTGAAGGTGGGAAAGGGAGTTGTAGTTCCATTAGGTGTGGGGATTCCCATAAGTTAAGAGCAAGGACAGAGAAATGGTGATGAGTTAGGGGTTGTTTAGGCGAGGCAACTGAGGTTAGAATAAGTAAGTGTGTGTGTGTGTGTGTGTGTGTGTGTGTGTGTGTGTGTGTGTGTGTGTGTGTGTGTGTGTGTGCATGTGTGCGTGTGTGTGTGTGCATGTTTGCTGCACTGGGAGCCATTTGGCTTTTTAAGGGTGAGGAAGTGATGCTAATTAGATAGTGATTTATTGTTGAAGAGACAGATTTTGTTTTCGATAGTCTGTAGTATGAAGGAGTTTCTCTTAGAAGCTGTGGCTTTTACGGGTAGCCCATATTTAAGTTGATCTAGAAAGAATAATTTGCCTATAGCTGCACTGGCTGGGTTGGATAGGGAGGATAAGCTCTTCCTCACCTAGAAGAGAAGTGAGTTAATTTCGGTGCTTGATTTCTCTACATACATATGGGGTGTTAATCACTGGTCTAGCCAGAAACTGAGATAGTTGAAGGAGGTGTTTGCTTCTACTGGTGTGCCACAAAGGGTAGTGATATTGAGTGATTTAGGTAATTTTTTTAGGTTTTTGGGTAATGTCAAATTGCATGCATTTTTGTGAGGTTATGTATTAATTTATGGTTAATGAGCCAGGAATTGAGGGAGATAAATGTTTTTTCAGTTGTGTTTCAATTATTGAGTGGTTGTATCTGAACCTAAAGATTATCATGTTATCCTGATAACAGAGTTGTAGAGTAGGGAAGTCATAAGGTTAGTTTTATTTATGAAAATGGAGAAGAGGTGAGAAGATATAATAGAACCTTGGGGTTCTTCCATTGAAAGAGGTATGAGTTGTAAAGAGGAAGAGCCTATTTTATCTTTGAAGAATCTGTTTGACAAGAAATATTGGAACCAAGAGATGAATGTGTTACTAATGCCAATGTTCTGAGAGAGAGAAGGAAGAGTTGGTGTTTAGTGATTAAGCCAAAATTTTTTGTGATCTTAATGACTATACTGCCCCTGTCAAGTTCTCTTTTCCATGTTGAGGGGAATGTCATCAGGTGGGCAACAAAGAACTGTCATTGTACTATGAACTTTCCAGAATCTGTACTGTTTTAGGGTAAGGAGATGGTATTGCCAAATGTAGCTTGAAAGGTGATATAAATGACTTTTTTCTAGCATATTGCCAAGACAGACTAGGATAGCAATAGAATAAAAGTATGAAGTGTTTTGAGGTATAGCTTGGATAATGAGTACCATTTTCCAAATGTTTGGCATTATATACTGTGACCGGCAAAAGTTAAAGATGTAATGAAGAAGCTGAATTAGAAATTCCCTGTATTTGTAAATAAACCAGGAAAAATGTGCTCTGAGGCTGTGGGTTGGGTCTATGGGCCTGTTTTCAAGTAGTTTACTAATTTCTTTCTGTGAGATTTTTTTTGAAGTATAAGGGGGATCATGAAGGGTGGGGGGCTTTGGGAGAGAGGACTGGGAGTGAAGATGTTGCTGATAGTTTGGGGAGGGTGTATGAACAGGTGAGTAGTTCTTAATTAGTTTGGATTAGGTTTAGAAAGCATTTGTTGTCAGGCAATTTGTGTCCAGTGAGCAGAATGACCTCATGCCAAAAGTGTTTGGGTTTATTTAAGGGGGAAGTGCCTTAGTTCTGAGAAGTGACAAGGTTAAGTTTAAAAACTGAAGTAGACAGATTGGCTACATTTTCAATGACTTCTGTTCAAGAAATATTTCTCATAAACCAATGTAACAGAGAGGGCATTGTTAAAGATATAGGTGGTTGGGAAGATGGCTTGCAAATAAAAAAATGCATGTACTTTTGAAATGAGAAGGAAAGACATATTCACATAGGTTCATAGGTTCATATGTCTGTACTATGCTAATGGCCCTGGAGCCTTTACAAGCCTAGCCCATAGGATTAGCCTGGAAGCGTGCCACCCGACCTTAGTTCCCTCTGTCGAATAAAGCCACTGGAGTGATCCTTGGGGTGAATTTTCTATTTCCCATCCACTCATCAAGATTTCTCTTGAAGAGGGCCAGTGAGGTGCTCTGCTTGACATGTATGGAAAGTCTATTCCATAGCATGGGCAGTCACTGGGTTATGAACCTGACATGGCTTTGTAAGTCAAGCAGAGATCGCCTTTAAGTAGGTGACATGAGACAGAGAATAGTTGGATTTTTCTGAGTCTGTCCATATAGGACAAAAGTTTAAGGCCTAGGGTCCTCTTTCTGAGGTACTTTTGTGGCCTCTCCAGTTGTTGCAGGTGTTTAGTGAGGTACATGCAAAATGGGGCATTGTACTCAATGATTGGCCTAATGAGGGAAGACTAGAATGAGGCAATGACCTCCTTCTTTCTGGATGCAAAACCCTTAGTAATGAGATATGCCACATAGAAGGACTTTCTGACCACAATGACGGTGTGGTGGTCAAAAGAGAGGTTGCTGTCAATCTGTGTTCCTAGATCTCTTATAAAGCCTTCTGTGTTCAGTGGACTACCATCGATGTGGTAATTCATGGGAACCGGGTTTTTCCCAAAGGGGATGATGACACATTTATTTAGCATTGAACCATGGTTCTGACACCAGTCACTGGTTTCAGTGAGGCCTTTCTGTAGGATGTCAACATCACTTGGAGAGTTAATAACAGCTCCCAACTTGCAATCGTCTGTGCATTTTTTGTCAGCTATAGTCCCTTCATATTGGCCTGGACTTCAGAGAAGTAGATACCAAACAGGACAGAACCCAAGACTGAACCCTGTGGGACTCCACTCATGACTGGTCGGCAGTCTGACTTGGAGTCAGCTACTTTCACACTGTGGGTTCTACCTGTGAGCCAGTTTGCAACCCACGTAGTGATATATGGGTTGATGCCTAGCTTAGTGAGTTTTTCTATGATTACTGAGTGGGAAATGGTATCAAAGGCCTTGGCCAGATCAAGGTATTTTGAATATGTACAATAATGGAGGGCCACTTTTATTAAGATGATGGGGGATATAGATGTCTGAATTTAACTGGTATCACATTCAAAAGGTACAAATAATAGACCATAATGTAGAAAATTAGCCACAGGGGAGAAGCTGTTGAAACTACTGCAGATGCTCAGTTTGATTGTTCATACAAAAAAACAGCATACTAAAGGGCAAGACGACAAAAAACCTGAACTGTGGGGTAATATCAGCAGCTGTAAAAGTTCCTAAGGCCAAGGTGGTGTTCTAGGTACTTTGATCAAACATTCAGTTGCAGCTTCAAAGACTGGAATGTGCTGACATTCTATCTTAGATGGAATAAGAGTCAGTGAGATGTAATCATTGTCCCCTTGTTTAAAAGAAGTGAAATCTGAGATGTTTTCTATATAGAAACTTCAGAGTTACTACTAACCCACTGCTACATATAAAATAATATTTCTTGCTAGGAACACAAGACATATTCAGATCCCTAACTGAGTTAAAGCATTATAAATAGACTACAGCTGAAACAGGAAGAGGCTTCCAGGCCATTCTTAACAATTACTATGCATAAAGGGCTATTTCATTATTATTAATTGTTATTCATTATTGTTATTATTGTATTTGCATATCTGTCAACTACCTGGCAGAAGGTAATAGATCAAGTGCTCCAAGGAATTGTGAAACACAACGTCACTTTGATGATACACTTGTGACAGGTCAGAATGATGAAGGCTGCCTGAATATCCTCTGAAGGGGCTAAGATGGGTGAAAAAAATATGTGATTCAGTTAAACAGCAAAAATGGTTTAGAAGAATGAAAGGTCTAACTACAGGTATGTTGCTGACAAAACGGGCTTCAAAAATCATAAGATCAAATGGAGACAGTTCTAAAGGCATCAAAGTTTAAGGATATGATACAATTGAGGTTGTTTCTAGCATTGGTAAAATATTACCATAAATGCTTACTGAAGCTTTTAGGAGTCTTCCATTCCATGAACATGCAGTTGCAGAACTGGTTATTAAGGAAATAGATGGTGAACTGTCAATGAACTTTTTTGTCAGCAAAGAAAATCTCTTTATCTACTTCAAACCTGATTTACATATACAATTTGCATGTGATATTCTGCCATCTGGAATCATTGTTGTCAGCATTGTTATCAACCCTCTTTTTCTCGTTTTTACATGGGTGTTACATCAGCATTAGTCAATACAATCAAATCACCTAGAACCAATGTTTACACTGCCAAGTGGCTAATCCTGATGGAGTCACCATCATTTTATTGCATAGGTCCCCAGACAGTAGGGAAAGACCCACTGTATTTACTTCATATTCACTGTTGTATGCCAAGAGAAAAAAAGCACGTTGTTCTGTTGAATTTCAGTATACATTCTTTTGTTGCAGGCTTATTGATGAAACTGTTACTGAAGTTGATGTAATTCAGTGAAAAGAGACAAACAAAAGTTTAATGCCACTCAAACTGTCAAACAGTTTGCATCTTGGTTATTGTGAGAGGTAATTCCCCCCATCCTGAGGTATAGTGACCTTGGAGTTGATTATGTTAAGTACAGGGGTAAAAGAGGATCAGCTCCATGTCAGGATATCGGGAGACTGATACTGCACTGAAAATTATTTCTTCCACATTTGATGAAACTGAGTTTGCTTAGGGCAAGACTACTTCTTTAAAACTGTCTTGCTGTTTACTTTAGCAGAATGGAAAAGGCAGCATTGTATTTGGACACCTTCTGAAACATAATCATGGAAACTATTTTCAAGTAAACAAAGATGCCCTTAGCCTGGTCTGGAGAATTAAAGAGTTTAGTCAGTATGTTTACTAAAAGAGCTTTATGCTTCTGATCATGGAGGCATGGATCACGAGGTAGTGGCGTACATCTTTAACCACAGGAAAAGGGTGCCACTGTGTGAATGCATATGTACTACAAACAAATATTTTAGGCTCTGGCAGTAAGGACCTTCTAGCCTGCCAGTATACCAAACAATCATTCCCATAATAAGTATCCAAGTTATTATTAAAAATATATCCAAACTAGTACTTGCTTTAATATAATTCGATAGGGAATCAATTACTTTGTGTCTCATTCCTATATAATCTGCACATAGGTCGTCTGAAGATTTTCTATTATCCTTTGATAACCTCAAACATTCCAGAGGTACTGCCTTCTAAATGCTCTACATTCTTGAATATCTGTTAAAATATCTACATAAAATACTCTACAAGCTCAGATATTTTAATCTTTCATAATAAAATTCTCACATCAGTGGATCTTCCAAAAAAATGTAAAGATAAGGATAGAGGCAGACTGCATAAGGTCAAGCCTTCTGACAACACCACTGCTAAATGGGTTGTCAGTTCTTCGGAATTCAGTGAGGCGCTTTCGAAGCCCCTGGTGCCCGACTCGATTACTTCAAAGACCTCTACTGAGACCCTTTCGGAGTCTTGTATGCTGCTGATGACTGCATTGTCTAATGAGCCTTCTGCTGTCTCTACCTCGGTTGGGTCCAGAGCCGTTATTCAGGCACCAGCTTCCGAGGATACTGCTTGCACTTTGGAATTCACTTCAAGGCCTTTGCCCTCTCTTCCAACTAACACACCGACAGCACCGAGGGATACTCTTCAGGCCAGACTTAGAGCTACTCCAAAGAAATCAGCAAAAAGTCTCCATTCCACTACTCCTCTCCCTCCTCAAACTAGAAACCTTAAAATGGTGGAGGCTCTCATCACTTTCATCAGGGGTGGTCAGGCCACTCCAGCCAAAAGGAGAAGGAAACCTTCTCTAGACATCCAATCGGATTTAGACTCAGGGGGATCTGACTCCTCTGTTTTTGAAGAGGAAAATCCTCTTACTGCCTATGAAGACTCAGATGCAGAAGAATCTATTCCTTCTGCATCACCTCCGGAGGACTTTTCCTTTAGGGAAACCCTCCTCACCCTCAAGGAACACTTCCAATGGGAATCAACAGATTTCCCTCAGTCCAGGAAAAGACTAAGAGAGTTTCTGGAACTACCCCAGCGCAGGCCTCTGGCCATCCCACCCATCTTGGAGGTGGTAAATGATGTTTACCAAGAATCCAGCCTTACCCCTGACACCCCTCCACCTGCCCCCAGAAAGGTACTACAGGGTACCTGACTCACATAAATTCCTCTACAGAAATCCTATAGCAGATCCAGAGGTGATTACTCAGGGACCCAAGGGAGTTAAGGCTATGTCTGCAAAGAATCCTACTCTCTCAGACAAAGAATCCAGGGCCTTGGACAGATGGGGTAAAAAAGTATATACCTCTGCAACTTTAACTATAAGAACTTTCAGCTGTCAGTTCCATATGTTAAAATATCAGCAGCACACTTTGGAACTTTTGAAACAGAACATTTCTGCTTTTCCAGATTTTGCCAACAGTAAAGAGATAGCAGAATTAATGCACTTGTCATCTCAGGTGGCAAACCACTCCTTGCACTGTGGATTTGACACCCTAGAAGCTTCTAGCAGGGCAGCAGTGACAGGATCTGTTATCAGAAGACATGCATGGCTGAAGGAACAACCTCTCCATGATCAAATCATGGATGCACCTCTTGACAAAGACTGCTTGTTCAAACAGAAAACTGAAGAGGTACTTAAAAAGATGGAAGACAAAGCAAAATTGATGCAGACTGTTAAATATTTTCTTCAAGTACAACCTCCTAGGTTCAGCAGAAAATTTCCCTCTAAACACTGGTCCTTTCCTGCACAAAACAGGCAGACACAAGGCAATGCTCATAGGGACAGACCCACCAGGACTCAAACTCAGGGCCAGCAAAGAACAAAACAGTGACCCCCCCCCCCAAACACTAGATCATGGAGTTCACAAGCAACCATGTATGGAACAAAACTCTCAGTGACTACCTTTCCCATCTTTGCCTGCCTCCACCACCGCAAAAGCTAGAAGGAAGGCTATCTCTATGCAGAGAAAATTGGAACTCTAGAACAAAAGATCAGTGGGTCTTAAAAATCATTGCTCAGGGGTACAAATTCAATTTCCGAGAACTACCACCTCCAAGGGTACCCAGACCTACCTCCAAACCAGTGGGCAGAAGCACTAAAACAAGTGCAGAACCTAATATCCCTAGGGGCAGTACAACCTGTACCTCCAAACAACCTCCAAACAAGTTGCAAAAGGATTCTATTCCAGACTATTCCTTGTTCCCAGGAAAGAGGGGACTTTGCATCCCATCCTGGACCTATCCTTTCTCAATACCTTCCCGGTAATCTCAAAATTCAAAATGCTTCTACCAATGCTGCCAAACAAAGCTTGGATGGTCACCTTAGACCTAAAGGATGCTTACTTGCATATCCCAATAAGGGAATCATGCAGAAAATTCCTACACCTCAGAGTAGGATCACTACACTTTCAATTCTCTGCTTTGCCTTTTGGCTTAACTACTGCTCCCAGGGTATTCACCAAATGTCTAGCTCCTGCCATTGCCTTTTGCAGGTAAAACAATGTACAGATTTATCTTTACTTGGACGAATGTCTCATCCAGGCAGACTGCAAGGAACTGCTCCTGCAGCACCTCTCATTTATAAAAACCCTACTCACTTCTCTGGGGTTCAGTATCAATGAAAGGAAATCAAAACAGACAACTACCAGGAAAATCATATTTCTGGAAGCCTTACTGGACACAGAACAGCAAATGGCTTTTCTGTCCCTAGAAAAACAAAGTTTCCTACCAAAATACTTCACTACTCTGGCCTCCCAACCCAGCTTTCTGCAAGGAAGTTCATACAAGCTCTAAGGTACATGGCCTCATGTATCCTCCTGGTACCTCTGGCCACACTACACATGAGGAAAATTCAGTAGTACCTAAAGAACCTATGGTGTCAACACTCACAACCTCTGGACACCTCCCTGCCTGTGATCCCTTGTATAAGATCTGAGTTCCTCTGGTGGGCCCAGGCCTGTGCTCTGAACATGGGACTTCCATTCACCCTCCATCCATCAGACCAGACCATAACTACAGATGCTTTGGACATAGCCTGGGGCACCCACCTAGAAGGCAGATGCACCCAAGGTCCCTGAGACGCACAAATAATACTCTTGCACATCAACCAAAAGGAAATGATAGCTGTACAAAACACTCTGGCATCCTTCAAACCCTACCTCAAACCAGGGGTGGTTCTCATAAAAACAGACAATACCACAGTCATGTGGTACATCAACAAACAGGGAGGGACTCAATCTTGACCCCCCCCCCCGTGCAGACTAGCCATGAACCTGGGACTACATCTCCCAATACCTACCAGGCATCAACAACACCCTGGCAGACAACCTAAGCAGAAACCTGCTGGACCCACATGAGCGGCAAATCCACAGAGACATTTTTCTGCAAATTACGCACACATGGGGGACCCCTCAGGTGGGCCTCTTTGCCTCCCATTTAAATCACCAAGTAAAGAAATTCTGCACCAGGGAGTACCATCGATGCCCTTTCTTTCCCTTGGAATACCGTCTTTGTGTATGCATTCCCACCTCTACCTCTCATTCCAAAAGTACTAATCAAGATAAGGGAGGAAAAACCAAGAGCAATACTCATTGCCCCAGATTGGCCCAGACCACGTTAGTACCCACTGCTGCACAGCCTATCTCACCAGCCCCTCAGGCAGCTACCTCTGATACCTCACCTGCTATCCCGGGGGGTGGGGGGGACAATGCTGCACCCAGACCGTCAGACACTCAAGCTCTCAGCATGGCTTATTCTACCAAAACCTACAAGGAATATGTGCTAAGCATGCAAGTCCTTGACATCATCACAGAAGCCAGAAGGCCCAGCACCAGAAAATCTTACGCTGGAAAATGGAAAAGATTCTGCTCCTGGAGCCAGTCCAAGGGGGCAGACATACATCTGCCCTCCATTCCTTTTATTCCAGATTATCTTGCTGAGCTTCTTAATAAGGGTCTCTCCTTCTCCTCCATAAAGATACATGCCTCTGCCATCTTGGCATATTTTGATATAGAACAGCCATTGTTCTCCCATCCTCTTATCAAACAATTTCTTAGAGAAGCCTCTAATATCAGGCCTCCCAGAAGACAGCCCACCCCAGCCTATGACCTGGACTATGTTTTACAAAAGCTTACTCTGCCTCCCTTTAAGCCTGCAGCATCCTTAGAACTAAAGTATCTCTCTTGGAAGTCTGCCTTTCTCCTGGCTATTACTTCAGCCATGAGAGTGTCAGAACTTCAAGCCTTAACGGCCATTGAGCCATTTATCATCTTCCATGTAGACAGGGTCTCCCTGAGAACCAATCCCTCCTTCATGCCAAAGGTGGTTTTGGATGTTACCCTCAACCAGGCCATCCACCTGCCCACCTTCTTCCATGACTCTCAGAACAAGGGGGAAAGGATACTGCATTCTTTGGATGTGCACAGGCAACTCAGATTTTATCTGGGTCGTACAAAGACATTCAGGAAAACTGTCCAGCTTTTGGTCAGCTTTAAAACAGGGGCACAGGGGAAACCAATATCCAAACAGACCATTTCCAAATGGATAGCATTCTGCATCCAATTTTGCTACTCCATGCATGGAAAACCACTCCCTAGGACCATCAGAACCCATTTCACTAGGGCAACCTCTACTTCCACTGCATTCCTTAGAGGGGTACCCACCAAGGACATCCTGGAAGCTGCCACATGGAGTTCAGTCCACACCTTCACCAAACATTACCATCTGAACCTATTCTCAAAAGCTAGGCTGGGTTTGCCTCTACATTTCTTCAGGGCATGCTCACCCAATCTTAAGTTTCTATTAACCTTTCACCATTCTACTTAACCTTGGGAATCTTCCCAATGGCTAGGACTGCATCAGTGAAACACGAAGAACGTAGTACAGTTGTGTATACTTACCATAAATGTAGATGCTTGAGTGTGTTCACTGCTGCAGTCATGCTTTCCCTCCCTCCTTCCCCCTGATATCTACTTTCCTTACAGAGACACACATTTCTATGGGGGTCTCTGAACCGAGAACTACTAATAATTATTAAAATTGGATTTCTTTGGTTGGTTAAGGCAAGAAAAACTGAGGTAATGGTGTTGCCTGCTCTCCTTTATAGCTTGGACAACCTGACATCACCCAGCAAGCCACAGCAGCTGACACACAAAACCTTGACTCTGGTATTCAGTCTGACTGAGGGCTACCACGGCATGGATAACCCCAATGGTTAGGACTGCAGCAGTGAACACATTTGAACATCTACATTTATGGTGAGTGTACATAGCTGTACTTTCTTCTCCCCACACCTCTGCTGAAAATGGGCTTAGAGCTTGGTTGGATTATTCCAAAGAAATGGAAATAAATAAATAGAGGCTGAGGGGAATCAATCCTTGGACCACAGGAAGCAGCTCATTAACAGCCTTAATACTTATGACTTACTGTCCTTCAAGAAACGTGACTGTCATAATCCTTGATAAAATGTTCTACTTGCCATATATGCAGCAAGATTGTTTTTTGAAGGATGTTAACAACTGACTTTTCTAATTGTAACAACTGCCTTTTTCTGATTTCAAGTGGAAGGGGCCTGCATAATCTATATGTAGTGCATTGAATGCCACAATTACTCTACAAAAATTAGGAAAAAGACAAGCTTTTTAACCACCCACATACCTCTCAACTGTCCAGAATTTTGAAAAATGACCAGATTTTTGCCTCGTGCTTGGTATGTCTCCCATAAATTTTTCTTTTTCTGGTACATCATTGAGGATTGAAGTCACTAAACAATGACAGACATTTGGTTCAGAAAGAACCAAGTACTCCAGACTTAATATCCTTCAGAAAAATGGACGCTAATACAAAACCTGTTATTTAGCAACTTTCTAAGATTATATGAACAATATTTACAATATGTGCCTTATTTTGGACCTTTATATCCCCATTATTTTTGGCTTTGTCCAGCATTTCTGCACTGAGAAATTGAGAGGTTTAAGCACTGTTAAGATTGGTTTTTGCTTTAGGGATTGCAAGCTGTCAGTACTAGTTAGCAAAGAACATTGTGGCAGAAGGAAAAACAGCTTTAAAAGAAATTGGATATTTTGCTCTGTCATAGTTATAAACAGAATATGTGATAGAGTGAAGCATCTGACAGATTTTAAAGACATTTCATCTTTAGAGGGATACTGCAGTTCTGCTTACTGTCTGACAGTGCTGAAGTGTTTTACTGGCTGGTAAAAACACTTCGAACCCTATACTTTTTTGTTACTAGTAGTAGTAGGAGCAGATTAAGCTATACACACTACAAAGAATTATGATTGGGTCTCACCATTCATAACCCTCATGAAGTACTCTGAACATGGCTACCAAAAATCACCTCTTGAACTTCAACTCAATGTGTATTTCTTGAGCACATAGTAAGTTGATTATGTCTGATCATAATTCTCTATGCCAGTTATTTGTTATACTTATTTATTTTTGGAATTAAGTTCCATGATCCAATGTTAGCTTCAACAGCTGTGTGTTCCAAGCATGGGGTTTAAAATAAAACCAAATCAGATACTGCTTTATAGATCAGATGGATATCATGTTAAAGAAACAGAATAAACAGACTTTAATGGCAATTCCTAAAGACTTTCTGGATAGCTCATCCCCGGGATTCATGAAGCTCGGCGCAAGGCCGGTGTAAGGCCTGCGCCGGCGGTGCAGTGAATAGTCGGCGTAGTAGCGCCATATGCATAGTAATGAGTGCGCGCCGCAACCACAGACACGTGCGTAGTGTACGTGAGCGAGCCCAAATAGGATGCGTCCGGAGGCGTGGCTAAGCCGGCAGGCGATGAGCAACCTAAAGTGCTGACTGCCACAGTCCGCCCATAATAGTAATGGCACCAGCCAGGGCCCGTGCAGAATGAAACGCACGCAGAGTATGCAACATAGTACCCGTCCCAACAAAACGGAGAAGCAAACACAACCCACGAAGCCCTAAGTGTACCCGTCCAAGGAACAAAGGATACGCGTAACACCGTGTTCGTCCCGCAATGCACTGTCAGTGGGCATACCCAGAGAAGGTGTACCGCAGCATGTCAGCGCGCTGCACCAACATAGGAGTAGCGACTAAGGTTACCACCTGTCCCACTTTGCGAGGGGCAGTCCCTGTATGGGCAGTCGTGTCCCGATAAAAAATATTAAAAACGGCAAATGTGCTAAGATTGTAGGGCATAATTATATCCCATATTTTATGTAATGGTTGCATAAAATAGTTATTTCCGTAACTAAAATACCTAAATGTCACAAGAAACAGAATAAGCAACCAAACTGCTACAAGAATAAGCTTTTATTTAGGCAAACAAGTTAAGTTCTATGCTTTGTACTGACCGTGGGTATGTGTCGACCTGTAAAATCTGATGTGAGTCCCGAAAATGTCCCACCTTGTCCATTTGAAAAGGTGGCAACCCTAGTAGCGACATGGGCATGGTCACCAGGGTTACCAACTGTCCCACTTTGCTATGGACAGTCCCTCATTTGACAGTTGTGTCCCGCCAAAATTCGAAAAATGGCAAATGACCTGAGATTTCCGGACAAAAATATTCCCTCAATATACCTCTAATAGTAGCATAAAACATATATTTTGTATATGAAACACATACATGGCATAAGAAACCGAATAAGGAACCCAAATGCTATGAGAATAAGCGTATATTATGGCAAAAAAGTGAAGTTCTGTCATCTCTACTTGCTGTGGGTATGTGTTGTCTTGCAAAATCCGATGTTTCCACAAAAGATGTCCCACTATGGGCATTGGAAAAGGTGGCAACCATAATGGTCACAAACAGTAGTGAGAGTACACAGCCGGGTATCCGTGTCGACATAACAACAGGAAGGAACCAAAATACCCTAAACACAGGCAAACATGTGCATAGCAACATGTACCACACCCAGCAACGTGTTCGTCGCATACACAGGACGGCGTATGTCTAAGCGTAATATCCAGAAGCAGAACCCATGCATGCAAATGTAATACACAATAGCCCCATTATAGCATGTAAGTCCCACCCATGTACGACCGTGCACCCAACCCAGCTAGCAGCCTTGTGCAGCTACACACCTAAACACAATGGGCATACCTGAAATGTGGTAAGAAGTATCGTTTTAGGCAGTGCCACACAGGCAAATATGTACCCCACATGTCACCAACCCACCTCAGGTACAGATATGCAAATGGCTGCATGTGAATGTGTCTGCAGAATGTGTTCATCCCACATGTGGTATGCACCCGTCCAAACCCTATAGGCTTGCACACGCCACGGTGCACATAACTGTACACATGTGGACAAGTCGGGATGTTGAACCACCGCACCGATGATTAGCTATGCAGACAAGTCAAACACATATAGCGGAACATGTGCCTACCAAACAGGACATCCTAACAGGGTGCCACACGCACAGAAGGGGAAGGTGGGACATCACATGTGGAGAGTAGCGTTGCCGGACGGACAAACACCCACGGCCAAGGTAAAGGATGGAACAACATGCATATGGCCGGATGGATGTTGTTAGAAAAATATATAAAGAAACACATATGAAGTGCCACTTTAGAAGCAAAATACTATATAATGCATTGAATTGTACTGTACAATATGGCAGTAGAAATGATCATGCATGTAATTGGTGAAGCTTAGCTGCAGTGTGATCGAACTCTGACCCTGGCAGTAACCAGTTCAGCAGTCTTATGTCTCTCAGCATTAATTATCTGCTGGGTTACAGAAAAATAAATGGATGTACATGTATATCATCCTCCCTTCCACTGAGGAGGATGGCCTTGTGAGCTCTATTGAAGATAGAGTACAACTCCTTACCAGAGAGACAAAGGAACGTATTAAGAAATGAACTGACTATTGTATCGGAACAGTCCAGGGTCCTTGAAACAGCAACAATTACAGAAGGACACTGTAATTGACCAGGTGCCTTGCAAGGCTGTGTTATTCTCATGGGAAAACATTTTAAAAGCATTACCGCAGCACCCTCGTATGAATAGAATATTGCGGACCATAGTGATGGAAATGCCCTGTGACTGACCACGTCAGTAAGTTGGGCAAAAGCTGATTGTAAACACTATGTAAACAAATTGCTTCCTGTATAGAGTCAGACAAAACTCTCATACTTGGACTGTATAGTTTTTTGCCTGCCGGTGTACACTACTAAAACGTTGTGAACCTGAGCTTCCTGTGTTATTGACTGTCACTTAGAAAAGCCTACTGATTTATACAGTCTGGTTTTAACAACTTATTTGACATTGTGGTCCTTCTTAGCCGGAATTCCCTTGGTAAGCTACAGGTCAGAGTGCATGGGTGGTTAGACATCTGCGCAGGAGAAGTTGCCTAAATGGTTCTTCTTGAGTGAAAAGACCTCCGACTGAATTGTTGTGTGTAAAGAGGCTGTCCACTGTCTGATCTGTGGCTGAAAAGCGGAAAATTGGATCCCAAGAAGAAAACATGCAGTCATAAACGGGAGGCTCAGGTAAGGAGAGTTTGCCTCTTTGTCTCTGTTGTAGATCAGGGACCAGGCTACATTGTGTTTCTGTTAACAGTTGTGATAGCAGGTCGAAGACCAATCCAAGTAGTTTTACATTTGGACATAGATCAGGGGAACACAGAGTAGAGTAAATAGTCATTGTAGACACTACAGTGGATACAGGGAAGGAGATACCACGTGGTACGAGAGAAGGGTTACGTAACACTCGTTTAGAAGACATGGGAGATTAGTGCACTAAGAGATCGTGAGATCCGCGTTTGACGGGTGATGTGAAGTATATGCAATTGCAGAGAGCACATAATGTGAGATATGCTTTAAAATGGTGTAATAAATATGACATTGATGGTATATTAGACAAAATATTGTTAGTGAAACATTGGAATCACTTAAAATGTGACGCAGATGTTCTAGGGTTACCACCTGTCCCACTTTGCGAGGGACAGTCCCTCTTTGGCCAGTTGTGTCCTGCAAACAAACTGAACAAATGGCAAATGTCCTGATATCTTAGGACAAAATATTTCCTATATCTTCTTTAATAGTAGCATAAAACAGTTATTTTGTATCTGAAACACCAAAATATTATAATAAACAGAATAAGCAACTCAAATGCTACAAGAATAAGTTGCTATTCTGGCAAAAAGTAAATTGCTGTCCTTTGTACTGGCCGTGGGTATGTTTTGCCCTGCAAAATCTGACGTTCCTAACACAAATGTTCCACTTTGTGCATTTGAAAAGGTGGCAACCCTAAGATGTGCAGGCTAAAAAACAGCGACAATTGGGTATCCCTCAAGCACATAGGTGGATTGAGGTAGTGAACCGAAGGGAACAGAAGACTAAAAATGCGAAAGCATCATACGTAGACAAAGAAGATAATAATACAGTAGTAGCGACGGCCCCCCCCTTCACCCCCTCCGATACCACATCCAGGATATGAAGCAGGAGGGCAGGCTAGTCCCCCCCCCCACGTTATCCTGTGGCAACAGAGGTATCACAACGACCAATTGTAAGAGAAGTTATTGAAACCACATCCCGAACACGTAAAATACCTAGGGACACTCAAGTAAGAAGAGAGTCACTAGAACAGAGTGAGGAAATCTGTCAATTA
Source organism: Protopterus annectens (assembly GCF_019279795.1). Lineage (NCBI taxonomy): Eukaryota > Metazoa > Chordata > Ceratodontiformes > Protopteridae > Protopterus > Protopterus annectens. Next base: position 1,011,152,513 of record NC_056744.1, read on the forward strand.
ATTGAAGTACCGAACCGTCAGGCAGGACAGGAAGGCCAGGACCCAACTCCCTTAGTGTATAGACCGTGGACACCAGAAGATATCCGGAAAGTCACAGAGGGAATTCCCCATCCACAAAGTAATCACTATTCACCATGCAATACCCCTGTATCTCCTGATAGAAAAGCAAAGGGGGAATGGCGGATGGTACAGGATTTACAAGCTGTAAATCATGTAATAATACCTAGGGTACCGATGGTGCCAGACCCACACACTATATTGAATGCTATGAACCCGCAACAGAAGTATCTTACCGTGGTACATATAAGCTATGCTTCCTTTTCAATACCTATACATCCAGATAGTCCGTATTGTTTTGCATTTACATTCAGGGTAACAGATACAGCCATACCCGGCTATCACAGGGATACTGTGAAAGTCCAACGATATTCGCACAGGAGATGGCTAGCAACATGCCGGTGTTTACTCCACCCGGGGGCAGTCAAGTTCTACTTTATGTGGATGATATCCTGCTTGCGGCCCCTACCCAGCAGCAATGTAGGGAAGATACAATAGCATTATTGAAATATTCAGCAGAACAGGGACATATATTAAGCAAGCATAAATTGCAACTACGGAGAATACAGGTCAAGTACCTGGGATATGTGGTATCCAAGGAGGGTAGAACATTAGATGACGATAGGAAGGCAGCAATTTCACAAGCACCCAAGCCAACTACCAAGAAGGGAATGATGTCCTTCCTGGGCCGACTAACTTTTGTCGAAGCTGGTTACCAAACTATGCTTTGGAATCTGCTCTATTGTCTGCTTTAATCTTTAATACACCTATGGCAGCACAAGATATACTACACTGGATTCCAGTAGCAGAAACAGCTTTCTGCAGACTAAAACGATTGATAGCTTTCAACATCTGTTTTAGGTCTCCCGAATAATCATAACAGATGTTTTCAGACTGTAGATTGTAAGCAGGGATATATGACGTCAGTCGTGACGCAACAGCATGGAAGTAAGCAACGCCCCATAGCTTACTACTCATCGCAGTTGGACCCAGTGGCATGGTCATTGCCACATTGTGTACAGGCAGTTGTTGTAGCAGCCATGGCAGTACAGGCCTCGGCATCAATGGTATTATTCCACCCTCTCACTGTGAGAGTGCCTCATGCAGTTGCAATCATTTTGCTGCAAGAGAAAATAGCATTCCTGACCCGTGCTAGACATCTTTCTTGTTTGACCATACCCCTGAGTCAACCTCATATGGTGATTGAACGTTGTACAACATTAAACCCATCAACGTCACGTCCGACACCTGTGTATGGCACAACACACAGTTGCCTACAGGAAATGGAGCAAATAACTTTACCCAGACAGGATATCACTGATATACCCTTAGATGATGCAGAGGTGACAGTTTATGTGTACGGATCATGTAGAAAGAGCCCTACAGGAAAGAATCAAGTAGGTTATGCAGTAGTTATTGATAATGAGATTGTAGAAGCCCAACCCCTGCAGCATAACTTGTCTGCTCAAGCAGCAGAATTGATAGCTTTAACACGTGCTTGCACTCTAGCGAAAAACAGATGTGTGGACATTTATACCTATAGTCAGTATGCTGTCTCTACAGTGCATGTTTATGCGCAGCAGTGGAAGAATAGGGGAATGATAACATCCACTGGTAAACTGATTAATCATGCGCAATTGATCTTGAATTCATTAGATCCCATTCAGTTACCCACTAAAGTAGCTAATTGTAAATGTGCAGCTCATACAAAGCAACAGGATAAGATTAGGAAAGGTAAAGCACGAGCTGATGCAGCTGCAAAACAAGCAGCCTCACACTCAGAAAGTGTCTTTTTGAATGAGGAATGACAATCGTCAGAGATTCTAGATTTAGAAATGTTAGAAACAATGCAAACATCAACTACGAAAGCAGAAAAGCAGACGTAGGTAAGACGAGGAGCAATCCTTGAAGACGGACTGTACATATCCACAGTGAGAAAGCCAATATTAACGTCTAATTTATTCAGATATGCGGCTTTGTTGAGCCATGGGTAGAGCCATGTCTCAACAGGGGGGATGGTACAGTTGGTTAACAGAATATTCCTAACATACGGAATTAGGAACCACATACAAACATTATGAGCAGCGTGTCATATTTGCAGTAAACATCATGCACAGGGAGCATTCCAACCGAAGCGAGTGAGTTTCCCTACACCACCATATCCGTTCCATACTATTTGTATGGAGTTTATACAGCTGAATAAATGTGAAGGGAAGAAATACTGTTTAGTGATTATAGATATGTTATCAAAATGGGTAGAAGCATTCCCAACCAGGAATCCGGATGCAGCAACAGCGGCAAAGGTCCCAGTAAAATAAAGTATCCCTAGATCTGGCATACCGGAAAGAAGCTACAGTGACAATAGAACACATTTTGTGAACCAGACAATCCAGCAACCTGGGGGATTATTTGGGATTTCCTTGAATAATCATTGCACGTACAACCCACAGTCAGCATGACTGGTGGCGAGGTACAATGGGATCCCGAGAAATAAGTTGAGGAGGTTGATGAGTGACACCCAGACGAATTGGATTTGCTGTCTACCTCTAGCATTGCTGAGCATGACAACAGTTCCAAATGTAAAGGGTTTGACCCCCTTTGAAGTAGTATTTGGAATGGCATATTATGTGCCACAGTGGAAAGCTGTCATGCCTGCAGAGCTGGAGGTCGATGGCTCATTAGCCAGTTACATGAGAGGATTGTTAACCAATAACACTGTTTTGCAGTTAAACTCTTTTTCAGATAAAGAGCAAGCGAAGCCGGATGCAGAGCTGACTCCAGTATCCTGGGTGTGTTTGACTGTTATCCAAACAAGTAACTGGACGAGTCCAACGTGGGAAGGTCCGTACCAGGTACTGTTGGCAACGCCCACTGCAGTAATGTTTGCGGAAAGGTCGTCCTGGGTTCACCTGACCCTTTTCAAACCGGTAAAGGATATCCAGTCTGATTTACATGTTGTAGCCGATATACCATAGAGACAGAATCACCCAGGGCAGAGTGTATAACAATACAAAGCAACCCCAAAGACATTGGTTTACTGTCCTACTGATCATACACCTATTAACCATGTTTGTGGTGACTTTACTTTTGCTGGGATCTTTCCTGCATATAACTACACAGATACAAATAGTGAGACGTGATGAACTGGCCACAGATTGGCATCCAAACCTCAACACATACCTAGGCATGACGCGTGTGCATGTACAGACTATGAACATTTCAAATTGCTGTGTTTGTACTGCCATACCTACATCATATGGAGGACTTCCGATGTATGCTGTCCCCTTGGGGATAGATTGAGACTTGTGAATATTCACCTTTTGATACAGGTTCTGTGAGATCACAGGACAAAGTGGCACTGTACTTACCTGTTACACAAAAAGGAATTGTTTGTTTTCATAAACATGATACAGTCCAAGTTGGTGGGAGTAATTGTAACATAACTGTGTCTTACAAATGTCATATAACAGCCAAAGATTACAGTACTAGTTGTAGCACCATTCATGATTTGTATTTAAGCTTAATGAGAACAACGTGGAAAGATGTGCAGAAACATCCTGAATTGTATAAACAGTCATCTGTTATAGACAGGAAAATGTTACATGCAGAGTTAACCCACATCAGTAGTAAAGTAGAATATTGTTATTTTGTTTGTGGGAAAAAAGCATATCAATGGTTACCTGAGAATTGGTCCGGCAGTTGTTTTTTGGGTTATCTGGCTCCAGCCATATGACATACTGCAGAATTGCCTCTGGGTGCAAGCGAACTGTAAGAGATATAGCTCGAAGAACTGGGAACTCAGTCGAGAAACCTACTAATCCAGTGGGTGAAATGGAAGCTGTTTGGAAAAATCATTCTTCTGCAAGAGATAAAGGAAAATTGACTCATATGGACTTGAGTGACAGTGTTATATCCTGGGCTGGAACAATCCCGGCTTATGGAGCAGAGAAATCAATCAGGGAACTGAGGAAGTTGTCAAAACCTCTCGGAGGAATGAGCAATGCGACTCTTCGCTCTCGAACTTGTGACTGATGAACTGAATGCAATGAGAACTGTTGTGTCACAAAATGTAATGGCTCACGACTGCACCCTGGCGGCGAGAAGTGGTACGTGCACGCTTATCAAAGAAGACTGCTGTGTCAAAGTACCACATAATAAGCACGACATCAACGACCACCTAGAGGTAATACAGCAGGTATCAGCCATGGCGGAACCAGGCCCAAACCCACTGACGAACTATTTCCAGAAACCATTTGGTGGATGGGGTTCACTCATACTGAATATCTTGATTGCCATTTGTGTTGTTCTGCTCATATTGGGAGCATGTGTCTGTTGCGGGATACTTTGTATGAAAGTATTAGTCAAGGACTCTGTTGACGTATCTGTAACCGAGACTATGTATCAAGACCTGGAGTGGGATTTGTTAATACCAAATGAAATCCTTTCTGAAATGTACAACAAATGACTTGCCTAGTTAAACGTTCCAGAGAGGAAGAGGCTAGGGAATGAAATAATGTTGTATATGTTTCTGGATAGAATAGAAGCAATCAAAGGAGGGAGAATGTTAGAAAAATATATATCTAAACATATATGACGTGCTAGTTTAGAAGCAAATAGTGTATAATGCATATTATTCTATTTTACAATATGGCAGTAGAACTTATCATGCATGTAATTGCCTGTAGTGTAGCTGCAGTGTGATCGAACCCTGACCCTGGCAGTAACCAGTGCAGCAGGCGTATGTCATTCAGCATTAGTTATCTGCTGGGTTAGAGAATAATAAATGTATGTACAGGTATATTTGTCATCCTTCCACTGAGGAGGATGGCCTTGTGAGCTCTATCTAAGATAGAGTACAGCTGCTCACCAGAGAGACAAAGGAACCTAGTAGGAAATGAACTGACTATTGTATCCGAACAGGCTTGGAACCTTGACAGAGCAGAATTTACAGAAGGACATTCTAATTGACTATGTGCCTCGCAAGGCTGTGCTATTCTCATGGGAAAACATTTAATAAGCATTACCTTAGCACCGTTGTAGGAATACAATATTGTGGACTATAGTGATGTAAATGCCCTGTGACTGCCCACATCATTAATGTGGGCAAAAGCTGATTGTAAACACAATACTCATACAGCTGTTTCTTGTATAGAGTCAGACAAAACTCTATACTTGTACTGCATAGTTATTTGCCTCCTGGTGCACACTATTAAAACGTTGTGAAACTGAGCTTCCTGTGTTATTGACTGTCATTTTGAAAAGACTAATGAGTGTTACAGTCTGATTTAAACAACGTAATTGACAGATGTGTATGTCCTAGCATGGGTATAGGTCAAGCCAACCACCACAATCACCATGTGTACCACATACAAACAGCCAGTAACACGCAGTAGTAATGCATGAAGACATACACGACTGTGGGAATAGCACAGGACATATGGCACGTGCCAAGTGCAGATGTGTGACACAAAACCCCAGGATGGGGCTCCCTGCAAAGAGGAACATGTGCCAACCACATCTCCCACAGATGTACTGGCAATGAAAACACATGCCAAACACACAGCAACACTACCGTGCAACCCACGACCGCAACGGAGGCTGGTCAAACACCACCATGAAGCGTGCACAAACAGGGACATGTGTAACCGTTGCCTTAACACCCCTCCATAGGCCAAAGAAGAATAGAATGGACATATGCATGTAATGTTGTGAAGGATGTGTGGTAGTCCTCAGTATCACAGTGGTAGGGACACAGATACACTGTAATCAACCGTGACGTATGTGCACTGTAGACAGCATACCTGCAGGTAATACAGAGGACAATCATGTGCCACAGAAATATACACATGAGAAAGAGGATAGGGGATAGACAAGTGTAAATGGGACAAACTATGAATATAGGTTCATAGGTCCATAGGTACAGGGTAGGCCATCTACCCAAGTTCAGCCATAACCCTACACCATAGTTAGGATTCCTTTGCCAACCTTCCGGTCCGGAGATAAAATGCTTATGATATTGCTGTACCTCTGTCAAGCAGTGATAATGATGTAATCCCTGGCCTATATCTGCAATCCCCCATCCAACGGACAACATACCCCCGAACAAGGCTAGCAAGGATCTCTGCCTCACATGTACTGTGATGTAGATCCACAGCATTGTGAGTGTCTGGGTGACGTATGTGTCACTCCAACACACCCTATTAATGACCACGTCAAGGTTCATGTCACCTGCCCTTGTGGTTCCGAGGGATGTAGATACAGTAGGTGAAGCATAGACATGACATATGGGTCGACATGGCCTTGTATGTCAGGCACAGGTCAACACTGAACAACAGGTATGTGACCGAATGGAGCAGGGGTCCTACAAGTGGGGCAGCATTACACAAATCCATGACACCCTGCATCTGTATGACAATTAACCTATGAGGCCTTCCCAGCTGCTGTAGGTGTCGGGTCAGATACCCTCCGAATGGGGCAATGTAGTCAATCATAGGTGTAACACGTAATGAGTACAAGGAGACAATGACCTACCCTGATCTAGATGTGAATCCCTGCACAAACAGGTGGGCAATGTAGAAGTCCCACCGAACCAAGATAGCAACGTGTGTGTTGAAGGAATGGTGACCGACAACCTCTGTCCCCTGATCCCTGGTAATCACCCCTGCGCTCAGTGGACTGCCACCCATATGCTGGACATGGGTGACCTAGTACTCCTCGACAGGTATGATGTTGCATTACCTTGCATTTAGCTGTAGGCCATGTCCCTGACAGCAGATATGCATATCTGGGAGGCCCCTTTGAAGGATATCCGTGTCAGATGTCCGTCCCACTATGGCACCCGTTTCGCAGTCATCTACAAACAATGTCGCCCATAACACCCCTGTGTGTGCCTGTACTGTGGAAATGTAGATGTATAAGAGGAGTGGACCCAGGGAAGAGCCCCATGGGACACCGCCTGCGACAGGCAGTAGGTCCGACATGCTGCCAGCAACTATGACCGCGTGGGCCGTGTCACATAGCCAGTTTACAATCCATCCTGTGATGTACGTGTTCACATCCAAGCCGATGGGTTTATCAATGATACCTGAGGGGGGTAATGTGTTGAAGGCCTTTGCCAGGTCGAGGTAGGCTGTATGGACTGCAAGACCCCCATCAATGGCCTCGGTGACTGTCCCGAAAACGTCAACCATGCTTTAAACGCATGAACCGCCCCTGACCAAGCCAAACCGTGTTGGATGCAAAGTATGCAGGTACCTATGCCTTCATCTACGAGCCGCAGTATGATCCCTTCCCATGTCTTTGCAGATAGGTCTCCTCATGGTAATGGGACAGTAATAACCAGGGTCAGTGGAGGCATTGGCCCTGTGACATGGGACTACAGTCGCCGTGTGACACAACCCGGGTACGTTACCCGAGGTGAGGCTACAAAGAAACAGCTGTCCTAACTGTGGGTCTAATTCCTCAATGAGATCGTGGAGTACACAGTTGGGTCACCAGCTGGTCTCATGGATGCTATGTTCACTACCCTGGAGAGAGCATGTCCCACCCGTGCGTCACAGAACATTTGGGGACCACAAACCGCTGGTACAGACATCTCTTCATGTGGGGGGGAGGGTGTGGAGATGTCCTCACCGAACCTGTCAGCCCGTATTTTGGCAATGTGTGTATGTTGAGTAAACTCCACATCATCGTGAACCCAGTCAGAGCATATGTGGGAGTGACCTCCCAGGTGTCCAGCATAGCAAATGAAGGCTGTATGATTGTCAGCCAGGTCCATGTAGATATATCTGTGGAATGTGCCCCGGACCATGTCATGACAGCCTGTAGCTTTACACATATAATGACCAAGGGTGTCATACCTCACAAGGTGTCTGCTCCGCCTTGTAGTAGCCACCTCCTCTCGTTGTACAGCTTGTGTATGGCTGGGGTACACTACACTGGATGCTTGGCATTGGTACAATGAATCACAGTTGGGTAAGGGAATGCCTGATCCATGCATTCCTGTAGGTACCGGTAGACGGCATATGTAAGTGATGCAGTGGCTGCAGTACTGTTGACCACTGGCTCAGGGTCCTTAAAGGAGACCACAGTAGTGTTTAGAATTGTGAATTCTGCCTTTGAGAAAGCCATGTGTATGGTATCCGGCAACACCCACAGCAACGGATGTCAATAGCAGAAGCCATTGTCCAAATGACATAGATTAACATCGGTATTACAATATGTATTATTATACATGTATTGACACGTGTCTGCTAATTACACTTGCAAATGGCCGGTAAGACCGGGCTAAAGTTCCCGTGATTTACGTAGTCTGGAGGTGTCGTTCCGACAATAAAGTGGCGATACTTCCCAACCGGGACCTCTGGGGATTAATTAAAGTGGTTGTTAACCTGCAACATTGGATGTACACCATTTGGTTCTGGTCTCGGAAAACATGGTTTCCGTAGCACTACACACTATGGGTAGTCAAGCAGACATCCGCGATTGGTGAACACACAGCAGCAGTCAAACCCACTGGCCACACGGACACAGTCCGACAAGCTCTACACTTTACATATGCACATTGGTGTCCATTGTAGGACCCAAAAATTTTCCCTTACGGAATGCGTGCCAGCCTCCGTCATCACCCACATGAACTGATTGTCGTGACCACGTCACAGCTACACATATGCACCACAAGCGTGTTCAATGTTGATGATAGCTGTCCATGAAATGCAGCACATATGCACAGAAATCCCCAGGGTACCGAGTCCATAGAAGTGCGTCCACATCACAGTCCCGCACACATGAAGGATGTGTAATGGGTAGTGCCGACTGTTGCAGTCAAGGGATCCTGGGTATGTAGAAACAGGGCTCGGTGTTGTTTTGCAGGTAATCCTTTGTCCCGCCCCGTGGGAGGGATGTGTGCGTAGCACCTGCCCTACTCCCCACTAATAATGCAAAGCATCCACCGGAGAATGCTAAATGCAGGTGTGAAATGTGTACAGCCCTATACCAGTGTCCAGTAGGCAATTCTCATGGATGGGCAAGCGTTTTACCAAGATGGCACCCACAACTGCAAACCCGGGGGAATTACACAGCCGCGGTAAGGCATAACACAGGAAATATACATAGGGACTACAGTTGACATTCCCCATACAAAGTTGGACCGCCGTGCAAACACCAGCGTACACAGCACTCAATCTGCCAGCAACAAAATAGGGAGCACTCGCTACCATACAGCGGAACAGATGGGCGACCTGTGGAACACATACTAATGGCACACCAACAACGTCAACTAGGATATGTAAACTATGGCGTTCCCACCTATGAAGAAAACATGCTTCAATGAATACATAGGGGATCAACATGTTCCGGTGGTGTTATGTTGAAAATACAGTGACGGATATGTCCTATTGGGACGTCTGAGGTTTATTTGAAGCAGTTGCTAACCTGCATCTTTGGATGTACACCATTTGTTCACAGTACTAAATCACCTGGTTATGTAGCACCACGTAGAATGGGTAGTCAAACAGACATCCGCGATTGGGGAACATACAGCAGCAGTCAAAAGCACTGGCCAGTTGGACACAGTCCAGCAACATCTAACTTTACATATGCACATTGGTGTCCATTGAAGGACCCAAAAATACCTTCTCACAGAACCCACTCCAGCCGTCTCTGAACAACAGACGATGCTATAGCTGTGACTACGGCACAGTTAGACATATGCACCACCAGCGTGTTTAAGGTTGATGACAAGTGTCCATGAAATGCAGGACATATGAACAGAAATACCCAGATCGACGTGTCCATACATGTGCGTCCACATCCCAGTCCCGCACGCATGAAGGATGTGTAATGGGTACTGTCGATTGTTGCAGTCAAGGGATCCTGGGTATGTAGAAACAGGGCTCGTTGTCGTTTGGCAGGTAATCCTTTGTCCCGCCCCGTGGGAGGGATGTGGGTGTAGCACGTGCCTTACTCCCCACTAATAATGCAAAGCATCCACCGGAGAATGCTAAATGCAGGTGTGAAATGTGTACAGCCCTATACCAGTGTCCAGTAGGCAATTCTCATGGATGGACAAGCGTACGACCAAGATGGCACCCATAACTGCAAACCCGGTGGAATTACACTGCCGCAGTAAGGCATTACACAGGTAATACACATAGGGACTACACTTGACATTCCCCATACAAAAAACACAGAGAACCAGCTGAGAAAGTCCAAAGCAAAGATGAGGTACTGTAGAAACGGTCAGTGACCACTCAGAGCCCACCAGGAATTAAATGCAGTCACCATAGTTTATTGAAGCGCTTTTCGTCTGCTTCATAAGCAGACTTCTTCAGAATACATACAATGCAGTTCAACCTACTACATTTAAAACCCTTAATTGGTCAGTAAATTAGATGTGCTAAGTATTAATTAAATGCCTTAAAGGCAAACAAGCTATTTACTTGGGTTACAGATTCCACACAGTGAGTAAATCAGACATTGCTTCAAAAAGTATATTCTTCATAGAAAAATAAAAATATATGTATATATATGAAAGAAGAACCAACATAATGTTTTCCAAATGTCTGAGTGTATAAGCTACATATATATATGTTCTAGGGATTGTGCCAATATATTAAAAGAACTAGAGACACCTAGTAATATAAATGAACCATAATATATAGAGATAAACCTTATGATTATGACTAATGTAAAATATATCAATGAAATGTAAAGATTCACAATGTGGTAAAGTAAATATTCATTTAGAAGGTTAGTTAAATAAATCAATTCAGACATCCTTGTCAAAATACTAAAACAAGGCCAGCGAGGTGCTCTGCCTCACATGTACTGGGATGTTGTTCCACAGCATAGTGAGTGTCTGGGTGATGAATCTGTCCCACCAGCACGTTCTATTAATGACAGTGTCAAGGTGTACGTCACCTGCCCTTGTGGTTCTGAGGGATCTAGATTCTTTAGGTGAAGCATAGTCATCAAATCTGGGTTCGACATGGCCTTGTATGCCAGGCACAGGTCACCTCTGGGCAAGTGGTATGCGACTGAATAGAGCTGGAATCCTTTCAGTCGGTCAGCATAACACATATCCCTGAGACCCTGCATCCGTTTGTCGATGAACTGTTGGGGCCTTTCCAGCTGCTGCAGGTGTCGGGTCAGATACATTTTGAACGGGGCATTGTACTCAATCATAGGTCTAATGAGTGATGAGTACAAGGGGACAATGACCTCCTCTGATCTAGATGTGAATCCCTTCATGATCAGGTGGGCAATGTAGAAGGTCTACCTAACTACGTTAGCAACGTGTGTGTCGAACGAACGGTTACCGACAACCCGGGTCCCCAGATCCCTGGTAACTCACTCTGTGCTCAGTGGATTGCCACCTATATGGTAGCTAGGGGTAACCTTGTTCTTCCCGAAGGGTATGACTATGCATTTCCTGCCATTTAGCTGTAGGCCATGTCTCTGGCACCAGTTATCCATATCTGTGAGGCCCTTCTGAAGGATATCTGTGTCAGATGTGTGTCCGACTATGGCACCCAGTTTGCAGTCATCTGCAAACATTGTCAGCCATAACCCCCCTATGTTTGCTTGTACTTTGGAAATGTAGATGCCGAAAAATAGTGGACCCAGGACTGAGCCCCGTGGGACACCACCTGTGACTGGCTGTGAGTATGACATGGCGCCAGCAACTATGACCGTGTGGGTTCTGTCACTTAGCCAGTTTGCAACCCATCTGGCGATGTATGTATTTACATTCAAGCTGACGGGTTTATCAATGATACCTGAGGGGGGTATTGTGTCGAAGGCCTTTGCCAGGTCGAGGTAGGCTGTATGGACTGCTTTACCCTCATCAATGGCCTTGGTGACTGATCCTAAAAAGTCAAACACGTTTAAAAGGCATGATCTGCCTTTGACCAAGCCAAACTGGGTTGGATCCAAAGTATGCAAGTCCCCTATGTCTTTATCTATAAGTTCCATTATGATCCTTCTCCATGGCTTTGCAGATAAGGCTTGTCAAGCTAATGGGATGGTAATTACCAGGGTCAGTGGAGGCACCATCCTTGTGAAGTGGGACTACAGTCGCCTTGTGCCACTACTTGGGTACGTATCCTGAGGTGAGGCTAAGATTAAACAGCTGTCCTAACTGTGGGTTTAATTCCCCATTGAGTTCATGGAGTACACAGCTGGGACACCATCTGGTCCCATGGATGCTGTGTTTACTGCCTTGGAGAGAGCATTTCCCACCTGTGCGTTACAGATGTTCCAGGATCTACAATCCTCTGGTATAGATATCTCTCCATGTGGGGGGGGAGAAGTTAGCACCGAACCTGTCAGCCAGTATGTTGGCAATGTGTGTAGGTTCAGTCATCTTCACATCATTCTGAACCCAGTCTGAGCATATCTGGGAGTGTCCTCCCAGGTGTCCAACATAGCTAAAGAAGGCCTTATGATTGTCTGTCTAGTCCTTGTTGATTTCTCTGTTGAATAGCCCATGGATGATTTCATGACAGCTTGTAGTTCTTCACATACAATGAGCAAGGGTGTCTTACCTTACAAGTATTCCGCTCTATCTTGTAGTAGCTACCTCCTGTCATTGTAGAGCTTGTTCATGGCTGGGGTCCACCAGACTGGATGCTTGGCTTTGGTACAAAGAGTCTCAGTTTTGTATGGGATTGCCTGATCCATGCAGTCCTGTAGGTGCTGGTGGAAGGCATATGTACGTGATTCAGCGGTTTGAGTAATGTTTACCACTGGCTCAGGGGCCTTAAAGGAGACCACAGTAGTGTTCAGAAGTGTGAATTCGGCTTTTGAGAAAGGCATATGTATGGTAACCGGCACCACCCACAGCATTGTATGCCAATAGCAGAAGCTATTGTAGGTTGTCCAAACACACGTGTCCGTACACATGGAACATCATAGCAATAAACCACGCCCGGATGTGGGTAATGCTAGATATACTCACGGCAGACGTGGTGCGTTCCCAAGTCCGACGCCCGAGGGACCACACACATAGCCGGCCTTAGGCATAGGCCAACTAGGCAGCCGCCTAGGGCGCCGCTCTACTCGGGGCACCTTTCCAGCCTTTATTTTGTGTAGGTAGACCAGGACGGGGGTAGCGGGTGATGTGGCGGTGGCATCATGGAGTCCTTCTGCCTAGGGCACCACTTGACCTAAGGCCACTCTTGCCATGGGTAAATACAGCAGTACCCACACCCAGACGCGGGTCATTGCTAGTATGACATATCATCTATGGAAAGAAACCATATATTCCCAGACATAATGGCACAGCATAATGCCTGTCCGCCACCCAAACGCAGACATACGGCACCCGCGGCGGTGCGGACGTACTGCGCGAGATGTCCGTTACCAATGTCGACACTGTCTCGCTCTGTGAAACAAAGTCAACATAGCGATTCAATACTAAACAGCGACGGAGAGCCCGATGTCCCCGTTGCTGAGCTGTTCAACCTGTTCCGCCATGTTAAATGTGTGTAGCAGAGCGGGACTGGCCCAAACTAAGCAACGGACATGTCCGTGGCTCAGTGAAAGCCGTCACGCAATGTTAAACCCATGTAATATAGCGAGACAGGTTATGAATACCGAGGGTTAGTAATGGAAATAGGTCCGTTCGACCAGACCGTGTGCAATTACTATAACAAGATCTACAACGGGTACGCCGGCCAATCAGCGCACACGGTTAGGAATAATGGGGGGGGGACATGGTATCATAGACACGGACAAACCGTGCCCATGTGACTCATCTAACATTCATTCACGGTCAGGGCAGTTCCGTACACTGGGCGGACAAGACCAAACCCAAAGCACCACAGGAACACCCTGACAATCGAAGGCCTGTATGCGTAGGGGATATAAGGCCCTGTGATCTGAACATCCCTGCGGTCACGACATATGCATCCTGGGCCATGAGCGGGAGGGAATAAGGAATGTTTAACATGTAGTACCGCACCTTTCCCAGCAGGAGAATGGATGCCAGTGACGTGCGTGAGTGCGGGGGGGTGGGGGTGGGGGATATGTAAATGTAGCTAAGTACCATGGGTATGCATATTAATGACACCGAACAGCTAACGTGTAGTGGTCACAGTAACCGGCAAACGTGAATGCAGTCCCGTTTGAATTACGACTATAGAACATATAAATGTGAACATGTACGTAATGCGTCCATGCTGCAAAGACTGTTACATGTATAAAGGTGTACATGCGTTCCGCACACGTCCGTCAACCGGATCAGAGATATGTTACCGGAATAGTCACAACTAACACAGACCACGTAACCACACAGACCCAGTAAACATATGTAGACAGAATACGGATATGCATGTGCGCCTGCGCGTAACCCACAATTAGGAAATGCAAGTGCGCGTGTGCGTGTGTGATCCCCTCGAAGCAGGGCAGGTTAAGGATGTGTCCTCCACGTCAACCAGACATGTCTCAAAAATGTCAGCCTCTGAAAGTATGGAATCGGGCAATGCCATGTAAAGTACCATTAGAAATAGTGAGAAACACACGCTATGTGATGAGACAAACATAGAATGTGGATAGAATAACGTATGTGTTAGTAGTATGGATTGATGACGGTTATGCATCAGTAACCCGACCCACTTGTCAGAAGGTGCCCCCGTACGAATTGCATTCAGTTGGCTCACACTTGTTGACCGGGCTAGGCTAGCTGGATATATGTCCAGTGTCAGCAGAGGCCCGTGGAGAAATGCTCCACACACAATAATAGCACAACATACCAAAGTACTCATATATGTAACCAAAAAAGAACAACAATAGAAAGTGTCCTGAAAGGACTGGTTACACACAGATCCCAGATGACAGACAGATATATGGCCAGTGGAAGCACGTCACAATTATGGGATCAGGTCCCTAAAGAAGCAAGAAGGTCACACATGACACGCCAGCGAATTGCCAGATAGACACTGGTCAATGTAACACACAGCAAGATTAAGGGCCAACCAGCCGTACACCATGCCAGAACCTGTACAGTGGAAAGGTATGGCATGGTAATTGATGTGTGTACACAGGTAATCCACAGACAGTAACAAAGAAAGGTATGAAACGAGGGGTTCACATGTATATATCTACACACAGCAGTCCGACGGCCCGTATATATGACGCATGGACATAGATTTGTCACTTGAAAACAAGATGTAAACAACTACAGTTTATTCCATTTCATATTGATATAGTTATAATACAGTCATATTCACATGTAACATTGTGACTCTTATTTACATTCATATTTATACAAAATATGCTTTAATTGTACTTATTGATTCCATGCTTTGGAATCGTAATGCAACAGTTATACACATTGATATACAATATCATGATCAACACACTACATTCTAAGGTTTACTCACAACAATTATCAACTATGTTTCAATATACTGATTGTATTGACCAATATTGTAGTTATATTAACACATTGTTGTTGTATTATTGTTTCCATTAAGTAATGTATGCAACACTGATTTGTATATGTCACGTTATCATCAAGACTTGGAGCACTGTCCACTTAACTATGAGCAGGTTTATTGATTAATTGACTTTAAACTGACTCTGAAGGAAGTGTATAAGGGACGACTATGTAATGTATTTCGTACTCCGACGATGCCCCATGTTAGTGGGTGAAAGAGCTCAGTATCTTTTGACTGTGGAGTGTATCGTTTTGTCATTGTCTGTTTTGGCCTGATATATGTTCAATGATGTCTTTTATGAAGATGACCAGGACTCAAGGTTTGCTGTATTTCCGCTTACTGGCACGTGGATATAGATAGGCCAAGTAATACATAATATGGGTAGTCAAACAGACATCCGCGATTGGGGAACATACAGCAGCAGTCAAAACCACTGGCCAGATGGTGACAGTCCAACACGTTCTACACTTTACATATGCACATCGGTGTCCATTGTAGGACTCCAAAAATTTACCCATTCGTATTATCAACCAGCTGCGATCGATCCAGACGGTGTGACAGCCGTGACTACGGCACAGCTAGACATATGCACCACCAGCGTGTTTAAGGTTGATGACAACTGTCCATGAAATGCAGGACATATGAACAGAAATCCCCAGATTGTCGTGTCCATAGAAGTGCGTCCACATCCCAGTCCCGCACACATGAAGGATGTGTAATGGGTACCGTGGAGGGTTGCAGCCATGGGATCCTGGGTATGCAAAATTGGGGCTCGGTGTTGTTTGGCAGATAATCCGTTGTCCTGCCCTGTGGGAGGGATGTGGGTATAGCACGTGCCTTACTCCCCACTAATGATGCAAAGCATCCACCGGATAATGCTAAAAGCAGGTGTGAAATGTGTACAGCCCTATATCTGTGTCCAGTAGGCAATTCCCATGGATGGACAAGTGTACGACCAAGATGGCACCTATAACTGGAAACCTGGTGGAATTACACAGCTGCAGTAAGGCATAACACAGGAAATACAGATAGGGAGTACAGTAGACACTCCCCATACAAAGTCAGACCGCCGTGCGAATACCGGCGTACACAGCACTCGATCTGCCAGCAACATAATGGGGAGCACTCGCTACCATACAGCGGAACAGATGGGCGACCTGTGGAACACATACTAATGGCACACCAACAACGTCAACTAGGATATGTAAGCTATGGCGTTCCCACCTATAAAGAAGACATGCTTCAATGAATACATAGGGGATCAACATGTTCCAGTGGTGTTATGTTGACAGTACAGTGACGGATATGTCCTATTGGGACGTCTGAGATTTATGTAAAGCAGTTGCTAACCTGCATCTTTGGATATACACCAGTTATTCACAGTTCTAAAACACCTGGTTTACGTAGCACCACATAGAATGGGTAGTCAAACAGACATCCGCGATTGGCGAACATACAGCAGCGGTCAAAACCACTGGCCAGTTGGACACAGTCCAGCAACATCTACTTTACATATGCACATTTGTGTCCATTGTAGGACCCAAAAATACCTTCTAACAGAACTCCATCCAGCCGTTTCCGACCACCAGATGATGCGATAGCCGTGACTACGGCACAGTTAGACATATGCACCGCCAGCGTGTTTAAGGTTGATGACAGGTATCCATGAAATGTAGGACATATGAACAGAAATCCCCAGATCGACGTGTCCATACATGTGCGTCCACATCCCAGTCCCGCACACATGATGGATGTGTAATGGGTACTATCGATGGTTGCAGCAATGGGATCTTGGGTATGCAGAAATGGGGCTCGGTGTTGTTTGGCAGATAATCCATTGTCCCGCCCCGTGGGAGGGGTGTGGGTGTAGCACATGACCTACTCCCCACTAATGATGCAAAGCATCCACCGGATAATGCTAAATGCAGGTGTGGAATGTGTACAGGCCATAACAGTGTCCAGTAGGCAATCCCCATGGATGGACAGGCCTACGACCAGGATGGCACCCATACCTGCAAGCCCGGTGGAATCACACAGCTGCAGTAAGGCATAACACAGGAAATGCAGATGGAAAGTACAGTACACACCCCCCACAGAAATCCAGACGGCCGTGCGAATACCGGCGTACACAGCACTCGATCTGCCAGCAACAACATGGGGATCACTCGCTGCCATACTGCGGAACACATGGGCGACCAGTGGAACACATACCAATGGCACACCAACAACGTCAACTCGGACGGTCAGAGGATGTTGAAACACTGGCGTTCCCGCTTATAAAGAACATCCATCAATGAATCAATAGGGTCCACATGTTCTGGCTGTGTCATATTGACAATACAGTGGCGTATATGTCCTACTGGGCTGTCTGAGGATTACTTGAAGCAGTTGCCAACCTGCAGCAGTACATCAATACCATTTGGGTTAATCGTAGTAGAACATGGGTTTCGTAGCACAACATAATATGTGTAGTCAAACACACATCCGCGAATGGGGAATATACAGCAGCGGTAACAATCACTGGCCACATGGACACAGTCCAACATGTTCTACATTTTACATATGCACATTTGTGTCCATTGTAGGACCCAAAAATTTATCCGTTCGCAATGTCAACCGGCTGCGATCGGGAGACCCAGATGATGTGACAGCCGTGACTACGGCACAGCTACATATATGCACCACCAGCGTGTTCAAGGTTGATGACAACTGTCCATGAAATGCAGGACATATGCACAGGAATCCCCAGATAGTCCAGTCCATAGATGTGTGTCCACATCCCATTCCCGCACACATGGAGGATGTGCAATGGGTACTGTCGGGGGTTGCAGCCATGGGATCGTGGGTATGCAGAAATGGGTGTCGGACTTGATTGGCAGAAGATCCGTTGTCCCGCCCCGTGTGCGGGATGTGGGTATGGCATATGCGTTACTCCGCACTGATAATGCAAATCATCTACCGGAGAATGCTAAATGCATCTGTGAAATGTGTACAGCCCTACACCAGTGTCCATGAGGCAGTTCCCATGGATGGACAAACGTACGGCCAAGATGGCACCCATAACTGCACACCTGGTGGAATCCCACAGCTGTAGTAAGGCAGAACACAGGGAACATTTAGGAGTACAGCAGACACTCCACATAGAATGTCAGGCCGCCGTGCGAATACCGGCGTACACAGCTGTCAACCTGCCAGCATGTGAATGGGGATCACTCGCTTGCATAGCGCGGAACAAATGTGCGACCTGCGGAACACATACTGATGGCACACCCACAACGTCAACTAGGAAGGTTATAGGATGGTGAAGCTATGGCGTACCCACATATAAAGAACATCCTTCAATGAATTAATAGGATCTACATGTTTCGTTCGTGTAAAGTTGACAATACAGAGGCGGGAATGTCCCAATGGGATATCTGCGGATTGGTGAAAGCAATTGTTAGCTTGCAACATTGGAATTACACCATTTGGGTACAGTGGCGGATAACCCGGTTTACGTAGCACTACATAATATGGGTACTCAAACAGACATCCGTGATTGCTGAACATACGGCAGCAGTCAGACCCACTGGCCAGATGGACACAGTACAATACGTTCTACACTTGACATATGCACATTGGTGTCCATTGTAGGACCCAAAAATTATCCGTATGCAATGTGAACAGGCGGCGATCTAGAGACCCAGAAGACCTGATAGCCGTGACTACGGCACAGCTACATATGTGCACCACCAGCGTTTTCAAGGTTGATGACAAGTGTCCATGAAATGCAGGACATATGGATCGGACTCCCCAGGTTGCCGAGTCCATAGACGTGTGTCCACATCCCATTCACGCACACATGGAGGATGTGCAATGGGTACCGTCGAGGGTTGCAGACATGGGATCTTGGGTATGCAGAAATGGGGCTCGGTGTCGATTGGCAGATAATCCGCTGTAACGCCCCGTGGGAGATATGTGGGTATAGCACATGCATTACTCCCCACTAATAATGCAAATCATCCACCGGAGAATGCTAAATGCAGCTGTGATATGTGTACAGCCCTCTACCAGTGTCCAGTAGGCAGTTCCCATGGACGGACAAATGTACGGCCAAGATGGCACCCATAACAGCAAACCTGGTGGGATCACACAGCTGTAGTAAGGCAAAACACAGGGAATACAGATAGGGACTACAGTAGAGACTCCACATACAAAGTCAGACCGCCGTGCGAATACCGGCGTACACAGCACTCAATCTGCCAGCAAGTGAATGGTGATCACTCGCTGCCATACCGCGGAACAAATGGGCGACCTGCGGAACACATAGTAATGGCACACCAACAACGTCAACTAGAAAGGGTATAGGATGTTTAAGCTATGGCGTACACACATATAAAGAACATCCTGCAATGAATCAATAGGATCTACATGGTTTCTTCGTGTTAATGTGACAATACAGAGGCGGGAATGTCCCAATGGGATATCTGCGGATTAGTGAAAGCAATTGTTAGCCTGCATCATGGGAACTACACCATTTGGGTTCAGTGGCGGAAGACCCGGTTTACGTAGCACTACATAATATGGGTACTCAAACAGACATCCGTGACTGCTGGACATGCAGCGGCAGTCAAACACACTGGTCAGATGGACACAGTCCAATATGTTCTACACTTTACATATGCACACTGGTGTCCATTGTAGGACCCAAAAATTTATCCGTACGCAATGCAACCTGCTTGGAGCGGGAGACCCAGATGAAGTGGCAGCCATGACTACGGCACAGCTACATATATGCACCACCAGCGTGTCCAAGGTTAATGACAACTGTCCATGAACTGCAGGTGATATGCACATGAATCCCCAGATTGTCCAGTCCATACAGGTGCGTCCACATCCCATTCACGCACACGTGGAGGATGTGCAATGGGTACTGTCGAGGGCTGCAGCCATGGGATCGTGGGTATGCAGAAATGGGTCTCGGTGTTGATTGGCAGATGATCCGTTGTCCCGCCCCGTGTGAGGGATGTGGGTATGGCACATGCGTTACTCCACACTAATTATGCAAATCACCCACCGGAGAATGCTAAATGCAGCTGTGAAATGTGTACAGCACTATACCAGTGTCCATTACACAGTTCCCATGGATGGACAATCGTACGGCCAAGATGGCACCCATAACAGCAAACCTGGTGGGATCACACAGCTGTAGTAAGGCAAAACACAGGGAATACAGATAGGGACTACAGTAGAGACTCCACATACAAAGTCAGACCGCCGTGCGAATACCGGCGTACACAGCACTCAATCTGCCAGCAAGTGAATGGTGATCACTCGCTGCCATACCGCGGAACAAATGGGCGACCTGCGGAACACATACTAATGGCACACCAACAACGTCACCTAGAAAGGGTATAGGATGTTTAAGCTATGGCGTACACACATATAAAGAACATCCTGCAATGAATCAATAGGATCTACATGGTTTCTTCGTGTTAATGTGACAATACAGAGGCGGGAATGTCCCAATGGGATATCTGCGGATTAGTTAAAGCAATTGTTAGCCTGCATCATGGGAACTACACCATTTGGGTTCAGTGGCGGAAGACCCGGTTTACGTAGCTCTACATAATATGGGTACTCAAACAGACATCCGTGACTGCTGGACATGCAGCGGCAGTCAAACACACTGGTCAGATGGACACAGTCCAATATGTTCTACACTTTACATATGCACACTGGTGTCCATTGTAGGACCCAAAAATGTATCCGTACGCAATGCAACCTGCTTGGAGCGGGAGACCCAGATGAAGTGGCAGCCGTGACTACGGCACAGCTACATATATGCACCACCAGCGTGTCCAAGGTTAATGACAACTGTCCATGAACTGCAGGTGATATGCACATGAATCCCCAGATTGTCCAGTCCATACAGGTGCGTCCACATCCCATTCACGCACATGGAGGATGTGCAACGGGTACTGTCGAGGGCTGCAGCCATGGGATCGTGGGTATGCAGAAATGGGTCTCGGTGTTGATTGGCAGATGATCCGTTGTCCCGCCCCGTGTGAGGGATGTGGGTATGGCACATGCGTTACTCCGCACTAATTATGCAAATGACCCACCGGAGAATGCTAAATGCAGCTGTGAAATGTGTACAGCACTATACCAGTGTCCATTACACAGTTCCCATGGATGGACAATCGTACGGCCAAGATGGCACCCATAACTGCAAACCTGGTGGAATCACACAGCTGTGGTAAGGCACAACACAGGGAATACAGATAGGGACTACAGTAGAGACTCCACATACGATGTCAGACCGCCATGCGAATACCGGCGTACACAGCACCCAATCTGCTAGAAGATGAATGGGGATCACTCGCTACCATACCGCGGAACAAATGGGCGACCTGCGGAACACATACTAACGGCACACCAACAACGTCAAGTGGGAAAGTCATAGGATCCTGACACTATGGCGTTCACGCTTATGAAGAACATCCGTCAATGAATTAATAGGATCTACATCTCTTGGTTGTGTCCGTTTGACAATACTGTGGCGGACATATCCTAATGGGACATTGGAGGATGACCTAAAGCTTCTCCTAGCCTGCATCATTGGATCTACACCATCCGGTTTCAGTTTAGAATACCCTGGTCAACGTAGCACTACATAATATGGGTAGCAACCACACATCCGCGATTGGGGAACATACAGCAGCGGTCAAACCCACTAGCCAGATGGACACAGTCCAACAAGGTCTACACTGTACATATGCACAATGGTGTTCATAGTAGGACCCCAGAGATTCATCCCTACGCAATGTCAACCAGCCATGATCGGGAGACCTGAAAGAACTGACAGCCGTGTCTACGGTACAGCCAGACATATGCACCCCCAGCGTGTTCAGGGTTGACGACAGCTGTCCACGGAATGCGGGACATATGTACAGATATTCCCATATTGTAGAGTCCATAGAGGTGCGTCCACATCCCATTCCCGCACACATGCCGGATGTGTAATGGGTACCGTCGAGGGCTGCAGCCATGTGATCCTGGGTATGCAGTAACGGGGCTCGGTGTTGTTTGGCAGATAATACGTTGTCCCGCACCATGGGAGGGATGTGGGAGTAGCACGTGCCTTACTCCCCACCGATAGTGCAAAGCATCCACCGGCTAATGCGAAATGCAGGTGTGAAATGTGTACTGCTCCATACCAGTGTCCAGTAGACAATCGCGAGGGATGGACAAGCGTAGGACCAAGATGGCACCCATAACCGCGAACCTGGTGTAACCACACAGCTGCAGTGAGGCATAACACAGGTAATACAGATGGGGAAACCAGTAGACACTCCCCATACAAAGCCAGACCGCTGTGCGAATACCGGCGTACACAGCTGTCAATCTGCCAGCACCGGAATGGGTATCACACGCTCCCGTACCGCGGAAATAATGGGTGACCTGTGGAACACATACCAATGGCACAATATCAACGTCAGATAGGAAAGCCATACGATGGTCAAACTATGGCGTCCCCACCAATGAAGAACATCCTTCGGTGAAGTAATAGTGTTAATGTCAATTGACCATGGAATACACATAATCCACATCAAAGACCCGCTGGCACCTTATGGCACACAAAGCACGACACACATAGGTAGATGTAACAGTCAACGTAGACGTTTCATCCACGACAGGTCACATGTGGTATCCAAAGGTTACTCCATAGACATGTAAGCGCTATCACCCGTAGGCTCCGTGAGACGTACACATAACATAGACGCGTCCAGGCTTTATATATCCCCCCTTACACTTCCATGTGTTACTTTCTGTGCAAACAATGAACATGTAACCACAGCATAGAAAGCACAGACGCAATGTTAACCACACACACATATGTTAACACCTCAGAAGGCATCCTATTAACACATGTATCATATGTTATTGTACTATGCCGAATACTCATCATTCAATGATTTAACAATGTATATGGCAGATATGCATAGCATATCACTGTAATACAGCGGTACAGAACTGAAAGAGTGGACAAATGTGTGCTAACCCTACATCTGTACCTAAACTACATTCCCGTTACGGGGGCTTGCTCCACCTGCCTCTCAAAAGAGGCCTCATCAGTGTTCCATCGGTCAGCCCTGGTGTGTGGCCAACCCTCCACCTACTAATCCAAATAGATCCGCATTCTATAGCATAGCTGATGAGGTCCCCCCTCTGGTATTACAACCTGGACGTCGTAAAACACCGAATGTAGACGAATGCCTTGTGATGTGCCCACATCCGGCCGTAGGCATACGGCAATCCTGCGGCTGGCCAGGGCGCCGCACTAGTAGGGCCACCTGTCCAGTAGGTGTGTCATGTAGGTATACCAAGATGGGGTCACCATGTGCTGTGGTGGTGTGCGCCAAGGAGCCCTACAGCCTAGGGCAGCAGTCGATCTAAGTCCGCAGCCGTAAGAGGGGTAGTACGGTCTGCAGGTATGTGCAGACGTGCACATGAAACAGCGGTCCACAAGGATTACCCATGGTGGCGACACATGCACAGATGGCTGTAGCGGGACACACACACGGCCATGCATACAGCACAGGTAGACATACACACACCATAACTAGCCAAGTACACACAAGGTGTATGGCGTGTATGGGTACACTGTCAGGACAGCAAGGATAGCTGTCTGTCACGATATCCAGCAGATGTCAATACGGTGTTCTGGAATACGGACAGTGCATGGACAATGAGTGGATACGCAATGTACCACAGTCATATGTGTCAGCCGTGCAAATATGCGATACATGGGAAAGACAGCCGTCCATGCTAGAGCAGCATTACGGCCACAACATAGGTACGTAGATATACAATGACAGAGATACAGACGGACACATGTGGCAGGCCCGGGTGTGTAATGTACACAGCATCACCCCACCACACCATAGCATGGTGCACGTGGAGATCACGCTACCCCGGTCGCCGACCACAACAGACACACAAGCAGTACACGAACTGCGTACCACCATCCAGAAACACAGGGATGGCGGCAGGATAGGTGTGTTCTGCGTAAACCACAAGGCAATACCGTATGAACCCATGCAG
Organism: Protopterus annectens; assembly: GCF_019279795.1. NCBI lineage: Eukaryota > Metazoa > Chordata > Ceratodontiformes > Protopteridae > Protopterus > Protopterus annectens. The sequence goes on from NC_056744.1 coordinate 1,011,177,097, forward strand.
CTGGGAGCATGGACACACACACACATGTGGCAGGCATGGTGTTTGACCACAACCCCACATACCCAAACGCACAAACGTACGACACAGGTATGGAATGCGCTACGTGGACCACCGAGCACACCACCAGCAGAGGCACATGTACAGGTGGGTGGCAACATCCGTAAAGGAATGGCCGCTGATAGCCAAGGTTTGTGTTGTGAAGCGTCTAAAAGCATGTTCATCTGCAGAGGCAGCTGGAAACACACACACACACGGAAGGGCTGGGAGTCGAACCTATGCCTATCTACATGAACTCACTACAGTATGAAGCATTTACAGAACGCTACCGAGTTTACTGAGCACAGCGCTGTCAGAGGCATACTTCTAGGCGGGTGACATCACTCGTAAGACAATAGCTGGCAATAGCCAAGGTATGTGTTGCGAAGCGTCTAAAAGCATGTTCATCTGCAGAGGCAGCTGGAAACACACACACACACGGAAGGGCCGGGAGTCGAACCTACGCCTATCTACATGAACTCACTACAGTATGAAGCATTTACAGAACGCTACCGAGTTTACTGAGCACAGCGCTGTCAGAGGCATACTTCTAGGCGGGTGACATCACTCGTAAGACAATAGCTGGCAATAGCCAAGGTATGTGTTGCAAAGCGTCTAAAAGCATGTTCATCTGCAGAGGCAGCTGGAAACACACACACACACACACACACGGAAGGGCCGGGAGTCGAACCTACGCCTATCTACATGAACTCACTACAGTATGAAGCATTTACAGAACGCGCTACCGAGTTTACTGAGCACAGCGCTGTCAGAGGCATACTTCTAGGCGGGTGACATCACTCGTAAGACAATAGCTGGCAATAGCCAAGGTATGTGTTGCGAAGCGTCTAAAAGCATGTTCATCTGCAGAGGCAGCTGGAAACACACACACACACACACACGGAAGGGCCGGGAGTCGAACCTACGCCTATCTACATGAACTCACTACAGTATGAAGCATTTACAGAACGCGCTACCGAGTTTACTGAGCACAGCGCTGTCAGAGGCATACTTCTAGGCGGGTGACATCACTCGTAAGACAATAGCTGGCAATAGCCAAGGTATGTGTTGCAAAGCGTCTAAAAGCATGTTCATCTGCAGAGGCAGCTGGAAACACACACACACACACGGAAGGGCCGGGAACCAAACCTATGCCTATCTACAGGAACTCACTACAGTATGAAGCATTTACAGAACGCGCTACCGAGTTTACTGAGCACATTGCTGTCAGAGGCATACTTCTAGGCGGGTGACATCACTCGTAAGACAATAGCTGGCAATAGCCAAGGTATGTGTTGCAAAGCGTCTAAAAGCATGTTCATCTGCAGAGGCAGCTGGAAACACACACACACACGGAAGGGCCGGAGTCGAACCTACGCCTATCTACATGAACTCACTACAGTATGAAGCATTTACAGAACGCGCTACCGAGTTTACTGAGCACAGCGCTGTCAGAGGCATACTTCTAGGCGGGTGACATCACTCGTAAGACAATAGCTGGCAATAGCCAAGGTATGTGTTGCGGCGTCTAAAAGCATGTTCATCTGCAGAGGCAGCTGGAAACACACACACACACACGGAAGGGCCGGGAGTCGAACCTACGCCTATCTACATGAACTCACTACAGTATGAAGCATTTACAGAATGCGCTACCGAGTTTACTGAGCACAGTGCTGTCAGAGGCATACTTCTAGGCGGGTGACATCACTCGTAAGACAATAGCTGGCAATAGCCAAGGTATGTGTTGCGAAGCGTCTAAAAGCATGTTCATCTGCAGAGGCAGCTGGAAACACACACACACACACGGAAGGGCCGGGAGTCGAACCTACGCCTATCTACATGAACTCACTACAGTATGAAGCATTTACAGAACGCGCTACCGAGTTTACTGAGCACAGCGCTGTCAGAGGCATACTTCTAGGTGGGTGACATCACTCGTAAGACAATAGCTGGCAATAGCCAAGGTATGTGTTGCGAAGCGTCTAAAAGCATGTTCATCTGCAGAGGCAGCTGGAAACACACACACACACACACACACGGAAGGGCCGGGAGTCGAACCTACGCCTATCTACATGAACTCACTACAGTATGAAGCATTTACAGAACGCGCTACCGAGTTTACTGAGCACAGCGCTGTCAGAGGCATACTTCTAGGCGGGTGACATCACTCGTAAGACAATAGCTGGCAATAGCCAAGGTATGTGTTGTGAAGCGTCTAAAAGCTAGTTCATCTGCAGAGGGAGCTGGAAACACACACACACACACACACACACACACACACACACACACACACACACACACACACACACAGAAGGGCCGAGAGTCGAACCTACGCCTACCTACATGAACTCACTACAGCATGAAGCATTTACAGAACGCGCTACCGGGATTACTGAGCACAGCACTGTCAGGAGGCATACCCCTAGGTGGGTGGTATCATCTGCAGAGGCAATGCGTCCGATAGGGAATGAAGACAGAGTCACGCAGCCTGTTACCATCCCAAGGTGGCCGTACAGTAACACGTTATTGCTGCAGTCGGGAATACCAAATAACTACTGATCAGTACATCACGACAGGAATACGGGATGCACCACATGACAGTTTACCCTATGAGAGGGCATCCGGCGTGCAGGATGTAGGCAGCCAATGTGGCATGACAGCCACATATGTGTCACCTGGATGGTCACCATGGCTATGCAGGATGCCATTGGCCATGGCTACACGCCTAGTAGCAGACATCGGTGACGACTGTCGTGTACCCGGCGGGTGTACTGGCCATGCCTCCCACACCTAGCGGTTGCAAAGGGAGACAGACATGCTCACGGGTATCAACGCAGTCGGGCGCGGTGTGCACTGTACTGTGTGTCTATCTACACAGCTGCTTACTGGGCATGCTCAGACACTTAGACTCGGCACAGAGCAGACATGCATACACATGGTGCGACGGCATGGGTGGCAGAATGTGGACCGTCGTGTGTATCGAGCCACACAACAGCAACCCGCCATGCCACAGGCGTGGCCGTGGGGATACAGTCATGCACCCGGGGTATTACTGCAGTCGGGCGGTGTGCACTGTACTGTGTGTCTATCTACACAGCTGCTTACTGGGCATGCTCAGACACTTAGACTCGGCACAGAGCACACATGCATACACATGGTGCGACGGCATGGGTGGCAGAATGTGGACCGTCGTGTGTGTCGAGCCACACAACAGCAACCTGGCCATGCCACAGACGTGGCCATTGCGAAGGGGATACAGGCATGCACCCGGGGTATTACTGCAGTCGGGCGCGGTGTGCACTGTACTGTGTGTCCATCTACACAACTGCTTACTGGGCATGCTCAGACACTTAGACTCGGCACAGAGCAGACATGCATACACATGGTGCGACAGCATGGGTGGCAGAATGTGGACCGTCGTGTGTCCAGCCACACAACAGCAACCCAGCCATGCCACAGACGTGGCCGTTGCAGCGGGGAATATCCAGGTGCAATTAACCATGGGTAGGACTGCCCTACAGTTTGTTGCATGCTACAGACCACCCTCCCAAACCCAGGATACCTGCACAGCCGTCCTGAGGACACTGGTGAGTGTGCATGCTCTCACAACAGCACCATATTGGGTGACATCAACCACCCATACATAGACCGGAAACATTACCCATGACACAACACCCTACGCCACAGGTCCCGAATGTTCATACACGTGACTGCTGTGAAACAGCCATGAACCATACCCACTAGGGGGGGACGTATACCAGTTCTGCCCATCACACATGGGGAGGATATGCTCCACACAGGATGTACATCCCTCAATGGTGATGTCAGACCATATAGTGGATCCACTGGTAATCCACATCCTGCACCCAACACCGGCATGGGAGACCTAAGTGACGACCTCTCCACAGCAAACCACACACATCATACGACCAGTGTGGTACCCTACAACTCCTCCATGCCAGTGGTGAACACAGGCCGCACTGCCAACTCCCTTATGAATGCCTTCTCTGAGCACCCCCAGGGATGTCTGCACCAAGCGATCATGATAACATCAGGACCTTGTCCACCAAAGGTAGGCACATGGTCTGGTGGACCCCAGCCACTGACAAACTGTACATCAACAGTTGGAGCTAATACATGACAGAGCAATATCAGTACCAGGGAAGCCATCACCCATTCATACCGGCGTCAACATACGGCCACACATACAATCATCCAAGGCCGCTTGTGGGAGTGGTACTGCAGAGGGCACATGAGACAACCATAGGGCCTTCCTTAACTGTGGTAGGGACATGGGTGGGAGCGCACAGTCATGGCCAGAAATGATCCAGAATGGTACAACGGTCACTGCACCCACAGACATTGTCAACAAACCAGCGGACATGTTCCATGCATACATCCACGCCCCAAGAGGGGACATATCCATCCCACCAGAGTCTAGCCTCCGAAACATCTCATATGCCCTGGAGTGATCTGATATCTGTTAGGCGGTGAACACAGCACCAATGGGCCCCGATGGTGTCCCTGGCTGTGTGCTACCCAACCTCATTGAGGCCCTCGACCCACACATAAGGCTGCTGTGTCATGTTAGCCTTACTACGGGCTAGGTCCCTGCTGGATGGCATACGGCAGCTGTGGTCCCACTATGCCAGGGTAGTGCTCTTATGGACTGTAGACATTCCCGCCCTATCAGCTTGACAAGCCTTGTCTGCAAAGCTGCGGGGAGGTCCATACAGGTGCCCATGAATACAGACAGTGGTGTACAGCCAATACCAGAACATACCCACAACGACTTAGTCAAGAGCAGATCCTGCCTCCCAAACCTGCTCGTCCTGTCTGGAGCGGTCACCAAGGCCATTGATGGGTGTACGTCGGTTTGCACACACTACCATGACCTGGTGGGAGCGTTCAGAACACACTCCACGTGGGACTCATGGAAAGGCTTGCCAGCGTACATGTGGGGACATATGTCACACGATGGTTCTCAGAATGGTTGGAGGTCACACCACACAGGGTTTGTGTTCCTGGTGCCATGTCAGACTCAAAGCTGGTCTCAAGTGGAGGCCCACAGGGCTCAGTCCTGGGCCCCCTGGCAATCGGCATTCGACCTTCCAATGTGCATGCAAACATAGGGGGATTGTGGCAGACAAGGTATGCAGATGACTGCACACCGGCCACCATACCCAACACCCCATCTGACACGGACATCCACCTAGGGCATCATAGACATGGATAACTGGTGCCAGAGCCATGGCCTGCTGCTACATGCCAGAGAAGGTGCAGACCTACCCAGTGGGAAGGACATGTTTGCCCCAACGTAACATGTAGGTGGTAATCCATTCAACATGGTGGACGTGTTCATGGAAATGGGTACCACACCTGTCAGTAACCTCTGTCAACACACACAATGCCAATGTGGGTGGGAAGACATTCCACTGTGGCCACCTGGTCTGGAAGGAATCACATCCACATCAGGGGTGTTCATTGTACCCCTGTACACATCACACACCAGAGCAATGATTGCGTACAATGGCACATCTGGGCTGTACCTAACCTGACACCTGCAGCACTCGGAAGGACCACAAACGTTCCACGACGCGGGGATAAAGGTGCTGGGACATGTGTCACACGCTGCCTGACCAAGGGGACTCTGGCTGTATACCTTCCCAGCACGTCTGCTCTGTGGTGATCTGTGCCTGACATACACGGCCATGTCCAACCTGGGTGACATGGACATGTTCCACCTCCTAGGCTCCGGGCAAACACGGCCACAGAAGCGACTGTCAGACACCTCACCACAAAGATGACTAGGACGTGCTGGGGGAACAGGGTCAATGCCCAGAGACCCCCTACAACACGGAGAGGATTGCCAGCCCATGTGAAGCAGAGGCCCTGACTGCCTTTGTCCAGGAGTGATCATGACGTGTGGATGTGTGATCATAGGTATGTGCCAGGCATCATCTCTGTGTCAGTGCTGGACAGGGGACAGGAGACTGATGGATGTGGTATCCTCATCCTAAGGGGTGTTAGCAGCCACACACAGTCTTGCTAGGTTTACACATGCCGTAGGGCACATAGCCTGGTATGTACATGTGCGCCTATGTACCTATGTAGGGGTCCATGCCGGTTGCGGGTACCTGTGCTATGCTGATATTGCCAGATGTGCCTGTGGGTACCCCACGACTACATGTGGGGAACTGATAACAGTGCTCCCAGTAGGCACATGCAAGTACACCATAATTGGCATACGGGTTAACTGAACCAACATGGTGCTACACATGTAACCACCACGCATACTGTGTACACAGAACAATGAATGCTGCACCTGCACTACATGGTATGTCTGCTGCATGATGTCAGTGCACGACCCACATCACATACGCACCTGTCACCTGCCATACACAACCACCACAACATACACATCGCGTACTATGCAGACACAGGTATCACATACACCTCTCACTATCTTGTCCACCCTGTGCATCAGAATATGTTTGCATAACCGTGCACCGATGGTGTAGCTCACGGTTCTGCGGCAGAGACTTCATCATATGCACAGGGTGATATGTGTGCCACAGGCATAGGCTGTACCAATGGATGACATCATGTGTGTGTGTAAGGGCCTGTGCATTTACTGGGCATGACTGTGCAGAATGCATGTGGATGTGGTGGAGCCCTACAGTTGTGTTTGCTGTGTGTGGGTATGTGTGTACACAGTTCAGTCATCTGTGATGCCTACACGGGGTATACTTGGCAGCCCCAGACTGTACAGTGCAGGTGGTATGGCTCACTGTGTCTGCCTGCGGCGACGTGACCCGTGCCTGCCTGGGGTCGCACGGGCACTACCGGGTGGAGGTATAGAGTGGCCACTCTCCGATGACACATGTCCGCTGGAAACGTGTCCACGCCGGGGCCATCCAGGGCCACGTCCACGTGGCCTGCTGTGTCCTGGTGTGGTTGGTGTAGTAGCAGCTGCACTGCTGCTGCTACCAGCACTGTGTGGGTGGGCATGGGAGGTGGCACGCACACGTTGACCTGCACTTGGTGGTGTTACTGGCCCACGCCCACGTGCCCTATGCCTCACCCCTACCAGGTGTTCCAGCACGGACAGCTCACGCTCACGGATGGCCATGCCTCGGTCGAGGATCCCAGCCATCTCACCCAATCTCCTATCCAGAACATCGGCAAGATGCTGTTGGGCATTCGCCAATGACTGGATGTTCTCATTTAAGGAACGGATTGCGGACCTCTGCAGCCTCTGCCCTTCCTGGTTCTGCCGTTCGGCACGTGCCTGCGCCGCCATTACAGTCTGGAACATGCGTCTGGTTATACCAGCTGCTGCACCCTGTACGGCAGGTGTATGTCTAGCAGTGCTCCTCCTACGAGCAGCACCTGCCACATGCCTGTGTGGCACTCCACCAGTCATTACACTGGCAACATCGTGTGTACCAGCACCTTCTGCAGCCACCACACATTCCTGCTCGGTGCCAACAGACGCTGACTGTCCGTCATCTATGGGCAACGGTGTTGGGGTATGTGTCGGCATCTGAACCATGTGCGGGGATGAAGGGGACGTAAGTGTGATGTTCTCCAATGGCACAGTGTCTGCCTGTGACGACCCTGCCTGTGCCTCATGCACATGGTCATCACCACTAGTATCTGTGGGGACACTAGCATCAGATGGACCGCAGGAGGGGAACGCACCTACAGCACCTGTGAATACAAAGACATACCGTAAGTTACATTACACACACGCAGACACACACACAGACACACACACACACACACACACACACACACACACACACACAGACACACACACACACACACACATGCAGACACATCATGCATGTGATATTGCAGGTGGCATGCAGCATTCCCACACCACAGCCCAGTGAATGCAGCCCAGACATTAATAGTGGCAGTATGCATACTGCCCTGGAGTGCACACTACATCAGGCAGGTGTCTTTTAGTAGGCATGCAGTACACACATTCATGGTAGTTTGCATGCATCACCGTGATACACCGTGTGGCCACGGGCAGGTTAACAGTACACATGGCTGCCGTCACTATGTCATGTACACCGCAAACATGTGCGGTATCATGTGGACATGTGACGATGGTGTCCCACCACATGCACCACATCACAACGGATGTCACAGTGCAGTGTTATGTGTACAGTCTACAGATACAATGCATGTGTAACAAGGATGTCTGTGCAGGTGTGGTTGGTGTGAGCTGTGTACATAGCTGTACAGTGGGGAGTACGGGCACTGTGCCACTGCACGGTAGCAGGACACAGGTATGTTTCTGTGTGATGCGTGACCTGGACGCATTACGTTGCCATGTCTGCAAGTCAGTTCAGCTGCTCAGCAGCACGTATATGGTAGACATTGGTGGCACCTCTAGTGGCTGCAGACAGGCATTCCATTTCACTGGTGTACCACATCGGATGTCCAGGGGGTCCACTACAGTGATGAGCCCACTATGTGTGGACAGGGTGCAATGGTGACTACCCACTGCGGATGTACTGTGTGGCAACATGCCTGTAGGTATCACCCATGGCCATGTTTGTCTGGGTCATCGACAATTGTGTGTGATGGGCATCGTGCACATGGCCCTGTGGTGGCCCATGTGACATACAACTGTACTAGTCTGAGGTGTCACATTCCCTAAGGCTATGCAGACATTGTGGATGTCTGCTATGTCATGCATAGGTCATGTCATGGTGTGACAATGTTGCAGACAGACATCCACGTGCATGGGACATGTCATGTGCCATGTCACAACATGTGCACCCAATGCAGGAGCATAGGTCACAGTGGTAACACCTGTGCTCTGGCCAGATCACAGCTCACTATGTGGTACTGTGTGCATACCGCAGAGGCATACCAATGCATACTACACATGCAGCCATTGTGGAACACCTCCACCATTGTATGCATAGCTGACTGCACATATCACACCAATGGGTTATGTGGTGTCATGCCAGTCTATACTAACGGTTGTATCTACTGTACATGGGTGGTGTGTGTGTCGGGTGGTGCAACCTGTATACCGTGACTGGGGCACACCCAGGTGTGCATGTCATACCTGGACACATGGGGAATATCGATACAACGTATCATGCCTTTTACTAGCAACAGACTTACCTGCGACAGACCCTTGTCTGTGCGACATGCCAGACGTACCTGTATAGGGATGACACAAAGGTATACACATTATCCATTACTATCGCCACGGTAAGCACTGTGCATGTCACATCATGCACCTGTGTGTTAGCATGTGCTATGCACATGTCTGCAAACACAACATAGCATACTGTAGTATGCATCTTGTGTGGCTATATACCTGGCATGTGTTGCTATATTATGTGTTGTACTATGACACCCACTCCTACGTCGCTTATCATACAAACATGCAACACTGACTTACCAGGCAGCTCCAAGCTCGTTGGTTGGGAGACACCCACCTCCACGATGGACGCGAGGGTTTCAGCATGTTGTTCCATGGGTGTCCCCAGACTGGCCAGGAGCTCCTCCGTGGGTGTGAGTGGGGGCTGGGTTTGTGGACCACCACCTGTCCCACCTTGTTGTCTGGCGATTGCAGCGGCACGCTGTCTCGCATGCCAGATTAGGTCTGTGCAGTGCCTGCGGATCTGTTGATATGTGCGGTTGTGGCCGCCCAGGGTGTTCACCCTCCTGCGCATATCCTGCCACATGTCCTCCCGTTGTTGTGCCTGCAGTGGCACATGGCTAAACAAGATGTCGTAATTATCATGTAGCAACGGTATTATGACCTCGTCTTCCTGTCGGCTAAAGGCAGGCAGCCGGGAACGTGGCATTATCTGTAAGACATAATGATGGTGACAGGTCACATTTACACTGCTGTGCTGGCATACTGCTGGAAATACATTGCTATGACATGTACAACATCTGCACAGTAATCTCTGCAAGGCATCATGGCAGTGACACAGCCGATGTGTTGCCGTCACACCATTGAGCAGTGGGTGTCATATCATATCTGTGTGTCACCTCATCACACTGTACACGCACCATGTTGATGTTAGCCTGCTGTGGACATGTGTACCTGGCTGCACCTGTGTCCATATCAGTTGGCACGGGTCCCCATGTGACAACGGTTCTACTGTTCACCTGGATGCTGTGTATATGTCAGTAAACATCACGTACGTGGCCATTATGAATGGCAGCGATGGCACTGTACACATACACATGGACACCTGCACATGCATGTGTTGTGCCATGTACATCCACACAGCACTGTACGGGTGTTGGACAACTTGCCACGGCTCACCTGTGTTGCACATGTGATACACATGGGACAATGTGTAACCATGCCACATTAGCAGGAAAGGTCATGCATAGCATGTACACACGCACATTGTCCACAGCAACACACAGCACCTGTAACACCACAGGGTGCATCACTGCCAAATTACTGCTGTGGATGGTTGATAGTGACAGTGCCTTTTGTCCATCGCACCATGTAGGACTGTGATAGCACATGCAGCCTTGCTGGGCAGGGCTGCATGGTATGGCAGGGTATGCCACATACATGGCACTGGGATGTGATCCACCTGGGGGGAAATGACATTGGCAGGGTGGCTGTCCATTCCATATGTCATTGCTATGTGAATATGGACATTACACATGTCTATCACCATGGTGTGGACACTGGCCTTATGCAAGGTAGGCTGCACGCTGCTTGGTGGGGGTGTGTCTGGTGCATGCAGGTATCGCACATCCATGCATACACTGTAACCCTGACAGGTGCTATGTGCTGCGATATTGATCAACACAGTGCTGTATGTGGCCACACACTGCTATCCCGTGCACATGGATGGTTGCCTGGACTGACGTGGGTACCACATATGTCTACATCCAGTGCCTGCTGCCACCCCCATGTCTGCTGGTGCACTGCACACCGCCATCCCTCCCTCTGGAAATGTGGTGTTGGGCACAGCATAGGTATCCATGTATGGGGACAGGGATGTTCACATAGCAGGGGCACTGATGGTATCGTCGATCTGACCATACACGTATGACGCACCCCTCACACATACAACCCATTCATTATGTTGTTCACAACAGTGACACAGCTATACTGCTATGCTGGAGACATTCACAGATGTACATACACAGATGCATGCACGTCCGTCTGTGGCATGGCCTGGACTATTGGTGTGGTTCGGCACATAACGTGTTTGAGTGCGGCTGGCACAGACCTACTGTGCACATGTCTACACAGTAAGCCTGTTCTACAGTAGGCATCGGTGATGTGCTGTGCACATATCATATCTGCACATTTTGTTGGTGTCTGTCTATCCACGGGCCAGTGGTGGGACACACAGAGATATTGTTGAACATATATGCAAGCAACCCTGTACTGCTGTACCGCTAGCTTCTCAGGTGCTAATGTGTCATAGACATGCACACCATACCCGCACATGTGGTAGTGGGTTGCCACCCGTACCCATCTCCTCTTGTGGGTTGCTATCATCCCACACCCTCTTTGTATTGTATGTTCAGGCTATGCACCTGTGTGGGGCTTGTGGGCATGCAATGCAGTACTATGTGCCTTTGCACCCATCGCAGAACAAGTCACACAGGTACACTGGCGGCCGTACACTTCACAGCTTGATGTCGGCACATCACATGTTGTACACACGTAACACATCTCCTGTGGGACATGGTCAAATGTACAGGCATGTCCATCAGTCACATGCCACTGCTACCCCTACATGACGGCTATGCAGGACATGTGGCGGTACAGCAACTGTCACATGTACACGAGCAATGCCCCCCTACCTACATCACATGGTACTGCCTGTGGGGCATGTGCGTCTGCATCCATGCTATGGCCATAGATGACAGTTGTACATCGATATGTGCAACATACCTCATTGGGAGTTCTCATGTGCACATGTTCAACATGTCAACGCATTGTTTGTGTCTGTCAGACAGTCATTGTTGTGCATGGTTTACATGGCAGCCATGGCGTACTGTGTGTGATTCCAGGTACTTCATTGGGCTACCAGCATTGTACATTATCACAGCACATTCCAGCCATCACGTAGCCATCCTAGATGACAGTGGGAGGTTTTCTGCCATGTGCACATATGTCACACAGTACGAGGGTGACTGACACACATTCTCAGGACAGGGTTCTGACTGCTGTGGATGTGTGTGATGCTATCGGCGACCATGACTGCACCAGATGGTGTCATCTGGATGTGTAACATTCACAACACACACCTACCTTCACATAGCAACACATCATCCACAACAATGGACATCCCTGCATGAACACTGTGTGCAGTATGTCTGTATGACCACTGCATGCACCACTGGTAGCCACCAGCATGGCTGCCAACAGCAGCAGTGTGTATCCTGTGTGAACATGGGTTACACCATTCACAACACACCTGTGTCAGATGGCCCTGTTGTGGGTCACAGTGCAGTTCCACACATCATGTAACAGTATACATCATGCACTGGTATGTTGCGGACATGTGAACGGCTGTGCAAGTCAACATATGCACACATGACACATCACCTGGTACAACGTGTCTGTCTTACCACATGCTATTGTGACCACCCTGTGATGACATTGTACAGGCTACGTGGACTGGGACATGTGATGGCTCAATGGTGTATTCACCCTCTGGGTGTGTGTCTAGCCAGGTGTACAGTAGGCAGTGGTCTGCACACGGGGATACTGTACATTGGCCTACTCTGTCACTGCGACTGTTGACTATGGTCATACTGTACTTATGCAGGCATGTGGTATTTGTCCAGTATGACAGTCGTGGTCAACCACACTACTGTGGCACACATGACCTGCGGACATCTGCCTAGGGTGTGGGGCCCACATGTACATCTTCACATGCTATGCTGCCTCTGCAGCAGTGTCACATGTCTGTCTCCAGCAGGGCTGTCACAGGCAGGCACGGCATGCAGTGATGTGTGACAATGCTTGCACCCTCCACTGTGCTGTACACAAGCACTGCACACACAGTGAGGCACGCCTGACATTTATTTGCGGTGCCTGGGACCTGCCTCCATGCTCTACACAGCACACCTGCCAGTCCAGATTGTACACAGGTCATACCTCCCAGGCACATACCTGGACTGCAACACACACAGGTGAGTGGATCCCACATATCACAGTGATTTACACACATACTGTATTTTTTCAAAAAACAATACATCATAGGTACTCCATGTTTGGATACCCATGTTTGTGACCTCTAGACACATTGTGACACGTGACGGAGAGTACACTGTACACCACAGGGTACATGCTGGCTGTGTTATCATACTGTACATTGCACCTCGGACAGTTGCTACTGCCATGTGCTGACAGAAACACACACTTCCCTAGTATGGACTCCCATGTACCCACACATGCTTGGCCATGCACTACACATAGCTGGGTGACACATTACACAACACATGCCATACCTACACTACCCTCGGCATGCACCATACCTCCATGTGTCTGTGTGCTATACCTGCGGACATCCCCCCTCTGGTTGATGAACATATATGCTTCGCGGCCCTGCTAGCCACGCCCTGGACACACACCCATCGCAGCATACATGGTACATGTGCTCAACAGCCGGTACTACCGACGTCTGCTGACGGGGGTAGTTAATGGCATGGCACCCCGGCAGCTGGACAGTATACGTGACTATGCTGACACATATCACAGTGCACTTCCGCTACATGTACGCACTGGTAGGGACCATGCTATTCCACACAGAGACATGGTGGTACTGGCCTTTTCACAGACGCCACGGTGGTATTCATGTTCCATGCACATGTGCTGTATGGGCGCATGTGCAGGCTGTTGCACAGTGGGTATGTTCAAATGTGTGTTGTGCATCACTTGACAGTCATGGTGGGTCCTCGTGGTCCATCACATGCTCCACAGCTAGCTACCTACACATGACCGCCGTACATTGCAGTGTGGTCCCTCACGCAGTGTGGTGGTATGTCTGTGTTGTTTGGCTACATCCACATTCAATGTAGCATACAACAGTCACCCAGGCATTGCCAACAGAGATGTTGTTGGCAACATGCCAGCCAATGGGGTACCTACCAACATTACACACTGTCACTCACTACAGGGTTCCAAGCCATAGATGGACATCGCATTGTCCCTGTGGACACATGCATGGTACTGCCATGCACACGTTATGTCCTAGGACACTGTCCCAATGTCACCTCCAATCTCCTTAGCTGTTATATCCCGCCAACCTGGTTGTTATGTGTCTCTGCAGCAGCCCACTAAATGAACTGCTAGCCCATTCATGGACGTTGTGTACCTTGACCACCACACTACCGCATCTATCACACTACACATGGGTGGTACTGCATTGCACATGTGGGACTGCATTCGTACACCCATGACTGGACCATTCAGTATGGCACTGGGGCACATCCTCACATCCATGCTTCACACACTCATTGACGACCTCCATGCCTTTACTGGCACCCTTGTTGAGCCTCTGTGTGCCACAGCACACCACATCCACATGCTGGCCACCTGTCATACCATTGCATGGGTGGTTGGTGTGGTACAGAGGGTAACAGATCAGACATTATCCCCACATTGCCCTTCAGCACCATTCCACATTCTGGTATTGCCAATGTACACATCCACCATCACATCATACCCTGTGTCTCAGGATGTTAGGCTATGTGACTCCTGGACAGGTCACACAGTGGTGCAAGCATATCATGCTACCTACGACATGTCAGGTACATGTGGCATTACACAGTCCTCAGTCATGTGGCCCCTCATGTTCACTATTTGCTTACATACACAACATGCTGTCACGGAGTACTGTCCATGCCTACATATCCCACATCTACATACCTGGCAGCATTCTAGCTCCACCAGCTCATACTGCTAACAACCATACAGGTGTCGGTGTGGCAGATATATCGTGTAGATGTCATTGCGTCAGATACATCACACATGGTGCATACACATCACCTTTGCATAGCGACAGTCATCCACTGGGTATTACATGGATACTGTCCCTATACATGCATATCACATTGTACATGGTTGCTGTACACACACATGCCCCACATGGTGCTGTGGTTGCCATATTCCACTGTGGCGTGGGTACACATCTGCAGGGCCACACATATCTGGACTATGTGTGTTGCTGGTACATTGGTAGCCTTTGTACTTGTGCCATACGCACATCTACACACGGGCAGGGTTACAATAACACATTCGTGGTGTACCTTCCACAACGGCTACAACTTTACATGTCATGGTATAGTCATGCCGTGATGTATACCAGGCTCAGACAGTTTACATATGCAGATGACAGACGGGGAACACATCTGTACTCATCTGCATACCACTTACACAGGGGTGTCATCTACTCTGCCATGGGCCATGTCCTCCGCATTACTGATGCATGTAGTACTCCTACATGGCGTTTGCAGTGGGCGTGGTGAATGAAGCACTCCTGCATATGTGCACACATGCCACATTGCTTAGCCTGGGCTTCTGTGTTACCTCCGCAGACTAGACACACACCATGCTGTGGAACATAGGTCCTGTGCACATCCCACAGGGACACACTGTGGCACTGGTCATGTGATAGCTCCCTTGCTGATAGGGTGACACATACACATGGTACCACCACAGCGGCAGTACTGTGTAGACATGCAGTTGACATCCACCTCTGCTGTTCAGTGGACACTACCATGGGGGGGGTGACACTACTGTGTACATTGCACATGTGTTTACACATGGACCTGCCAGACGTCATTGTTGCACCCATTGCACCTGCTACAGATCGTTTGGACATGGTTACTTGCTGTTCCTTCCATTTCATGTGGCTATTCTGCTACTACTCTGTCCCATATGTGCAGGCCATACATATCCTGTTAATGTACATAACACTAGGCCATACCTCCATCATGCATGCTATGCCTGTGATACTGTGTATGATGTCTGAACATATCCATCATGACAGCTTTACATTACACATACCTGACATAGTCACCCCTACTGCGACGCATACGTGCACGCCGTGCGCACATTACGTATGACATCAACAGTATATGCCCATACACATGTGTGCTGTGACACTATACATACATGTCCTATCCCCTGCTGTGGCACTTCATTGTTGGACATCCACTGCCAGCATCAGCGTGGGTGGTGGCATTGTTCTGTGTTTTAAATCCCTATGGCGGCCCTTGAGTTATCCCGGCTGTGTACATGATGTCCCACTGCTGTGCACATGGTGTCCACAGTCGTTGGTATGCTCAGCGGGCTAGTACTACATAACCACCTTTCACCACTCTCTGCTTTATGGGCAGGTATCTTTACTTACAAACACCGTTCACATACAGTGCAGATTCGTCATACATATCATGCGTTACACACCAGTACATCTCGTGGGTTCTACATACCTTTCCTGTGTTGCTTTCCCTATTCCGTTAGAGTCTCGCTAGTTACCACAAAATGGCTCGACTGAGAATACAGTATTTGTTCGGTATGAACATACAGTTTGAATATCCTGGGAGTCTTCCTTATATCCGTCGTCACCTGTGGCATGTGGGTTCATCACACCAATAGCTGTTCCTCGGTGTGTACTTATGCGCATATCACCTGTGCATCTCCTCCATTCGTACGGTACGCGTCAGAACTAGGGCATGGTTCATTCCTCGTCTGGGCGTTGGTTATTTGCACTACCTTCGTGGGGATGGTATGTATTGTGTTATGTTATGTGTGACTGCAGCCGCTATGTGTGGCGTCAGGTACATTTCGCTGTGGTGTTAGCCGTGGATTGTGTGTGTTGGGTATGGTATTATGTTCGACATGTGGGTGTCCGTGTCCTGGCGGCATCTATCGATGGCGTTTTGCATTCGGATGTGTAACATAGCTCTTGTATTCCTGTACACAATGGATGCATACGCTGCTGATAGTGTTTCCCACGCGAGATGTTGCGGGTATGCCGCTGTCATTGACTGCCTGTATGATTTTGCTGCTATTTCGGATTGTATCCCTTTGATATGTTCGATGGGGTATATCGGCGGCTGTGGGTGATGGGTACGGGTTGTGGGCCTTGCATTTATACATACACGGTATGCTTGTGTGTGTGCTCCATCCCTGCCTGGGGAGCTGCAAGTTACCTGTCTGTTGTTGTAGGAGTGTAGGTTTTGTTGATGTCGTCTGGTGTCGGTACCGCCTGCATGTGTGCTTCTTGCATGTATTCCTCTGTCACATCGGTAGTATATCTGCGGCTCTTCGTACGTGCCGACTATCCCTTGGCATTTTGTCACGGATATTTACGGTCATTGTGGTCCTGTACTTGGGACGGCCTGTATGCTACCGGTTGCCACCTATTCGGGTGGCGATTGCTTGTTTCACACTCGTATAACACACAGCGGTGTTTACGGGATGATACGTGGCCACGATCGGTGCCGGGGTAGCACATGCGTATTTATGCGGTACATGACTATTGCTGTGTAACGTTGCCGATGTATCGTTTTGAAATTAACATATCGGTGCCATACATACGGTCATGATTTGTACATGCGTCCTTTGCATCTCATGTTGGCTATACTCCTGTGGTACATTCTGGGACATTTTCGCTTTGCATCGTTTTACGTCGCCATGCGCCTAGCCAGTGAGGAGCTCTCAGTACTACTTTGTGGGTACTGCTGTACATACGCCTGTGGTTCCTATACTGTATGCCTACACATGTTATTCCACTCCGCCTGTCACATGTCACCTACATACACATTTTACAGTGGCACACACATTACACTCGCACAGCGGAACACACGACACCCTCACCTCACATATACACATACTGCCGCTTTCGCAGGGACGGTTGCACACAGTACCTACGTTGACCGCATCGCCGGCAGCGGTGTCTACCTCCGCCCTCATATCCTAAGAATATTACCCACACATGTCCTGTTACTGTATCGTGGCCTGGCGATCATCCCGACTCGCGAATATGCATTTAGGTGGGTTGACCTTTCCATGGGTGGCGTTCCCTGCTCTGTCCACCCTCCCGGATAGTCGGGTTGTCGTTCACTATGTTTACTATGTAGAGGTTTCGCGTCTTACTTCTCTGTAACCTTGCATCCCTGTGATTCCCTGTTTAACCTGTTGTACTTTATATCTGTGTATGTGTACACATATTTCTACGTGTGTAATGATATCTATCTCCATATCTGTGTATGCACATATGTACATATGTAGATACCTTGCGCCGAACGTGGCAGCATACGGCTACGCCGTCTGCTGTCGGACCTGCGTGCGGTTGAGGTGTTGGCGTTCCATGCTCCGCTGGCTGTTGGGTGTGCAGTGTTTGGGTGCTACCTATGTTGGAGTCACACATGGGACCGCCCATACAGTACACATTACGGGCGGCCATGTTTGTGTGCCGTCCATTTCACTGTGTGTGCAGGTAGGGAGGTGTCAGTCCATGGGGCCTACGCTGTCAGAGTATGTGCTATACGTTCCCTCTTTGCCAAGGCATAGACATATTGGGTACGCCTCCGTCTGCCTACTGGGGCTGGCACAGTGTGTTCATGGCGCTGAACGCCCTGTGCCTGTGCTTGCCTTGGCAGTTGTGGCGGGCTTGGTGGCCCTACACCATTATGTCCCTGCAGCAGCTGTTTCTGCAGGATCATATTATGTAGCATAGCACATACTATGAATATGTGGGCACATGTGCCTGGAGAGTACTGCAGGGCTCCACCGGATGTATCCAAGCACCAGAACCGTGATTTCAACATCCCAAACACACACTCTATGATTATTCTGGTTTGTGCGTGTGCCTCATTATGGCGTTCTTGCAATGTGTGTGTATGCATTTCTGATGGGTGTCATCATCCACGGCTCCAGTGCATAGCCAGCATCCCCCACAAGGTGACCTTGTGTGATGTCCCCCCTGGCGAATACCTGATACAGCTGTGAGGCATGCCAGATATGGGAGTCGTGGTAGCTTCCAGGGCTGCCAGCACACACATCCATGATAATGCCCTGCGCATTGCACACGACCTGGCAATTGATGGAGGGGAATCCCTTGCGGTTTATGTAGCGTCTACCCTGCTCCCCGGGTGGTGACTTGATTTCTATGTGCGTACAGTCTATCGCACCCAGTACCTCTGGGTATTGTGCCACACGGTGGAAGTGGCAGATATTGCTAGCCAACTCCTCCTGAGATCTGGGGAAGTTTATATACTCATGGGCATGTCGTAACATGGCATCCAGAAACTGGTGTAGTACCCTGGATGCTGATGCCTGTGAGATGCCCATTATATCCCCGGTTGGCCTTTGAAAGGTACCTGTTGCCAGTATTCGCAAGCTTACACATACCTTTGTGTCCACTGGGATGGGCTCCCCTCTGTTGTCTCTTGTTCTCAGGCGTGGCCGGCACAGCTCCACTATTTGCTGTAACGTGTCCCTGTCCACCCTGTAACGCTCTACTATTTCCAGGTCTTGCAGCCCCTGGTAGGTCGCCCTTGGTCTGAACACTCTCCTTCTCCTCTGAGGCCTACGGTAGTTGTCGGCACCCTCCTCCGCAACTCCGCCTGTCTCTAACACATGCCGATGCATCATGGCCACGGCAGCACCCAACATATACATTTTAAAAGTTCCCCGTGTGTTTACACCGTAAGGCGCAGCGTTTGGGAATACGCGCTGTGTGTTGTGTGCATTCCCACTTTATAGTGTTGTGCTGTACACCCGGTGATGTCATTGGGTGTGTCTGTGCTGCCGTATCTGTGGGTTATCTTCCGTGTTTTACCGTTGGCACTGCAACGCTGTTGCCTTTGGTGTTACATTACACTTGCCTGCATTGGTTTAGATTTACACCTTACTTTACTGTTTCTGCACGTTGCACCTACTATTTTCTGGAGTGCATCCTGCAGGCACATGGCATCTCATGCATTTTGTCTGCCGCCGCCGTTATGCTACCTCTCTACTTGGCTGTGCTGTATCGGTTCGTCGCTCTTTGCAATTCTGCAACATCCCCTACTTTCTTTGCATTAATATGCCTCCCCTTTCCCGTTTTGCGGGATTCTGCATGCAGAGTTGTCAGCTGCCGCCAATTGCCCTTCGTGGGTTGATTGGTGTTAATTGCTCATTACGACTCCAATTACACTGCTTCCGCATTTCCTCATATTCTCCGCATCACCTTCCTGTATCTGTGGTTGTTGACGGGGCGGCCGTCACATGACTGGTTTGGGGAACGTAGTCATCCTCATGCACATACATCTGTGCGCGCATTGTGTACTCTCAGCGCATCTATTTCCTCTCACGCCGGTCCTGATGCTGTGATGTGCATTGTACAGCCCATGTTTGCTGGGCTCCAATGTGCTTCCTCCTACAGTGGCACACCCCTCTGCGATTGACATGTATTCCCTCTAGGCCACTCCTCGGTGTATTACCGCTGCGCCGTTTGGTGCAGCCTTACGCCGGCGGGGGTTTTGCGATTCAGTATTACCTACCTCATTTGCATGGCATTGACTACTAATACATGGTTACGGCGGCGGACACCACCGCCACTCCTTGGCAACCCTTGGGCTGTGGTTGTGGCTTTCCATGCATACTATGGTGTATTGTGGCTGTGATGCTGATGTGTCTTATACTGCTCTTTTATGACATTGTCATATTATTTCATTGTTCCTCACCTTCCGCGGACATGTCCTGGGGTTCTGCTGTGGTTTTTGCGTACATACCATTTATGTCGTTATTTACATTTTCTGCATGTTTTCTTTTGACATTCTCGGTGTCTTTCCCCATTGCCATGTTGCACCAGTATGACACCTGACGTTGGCAGCCTTCCGTTACTCCTATGTCATGTTTGGATATATGTAAACCGTTTTTTTTGGTTTACATTGCCGTGCCGTTATGCTACGCCTGCGCCACTTCGTGAATCGCTACTTGCCTTCATTTGCATGGTGCAACACCGCACATGGGGTGTTTAACATACCTACGCCAGAGGCGGCGCAACTCAGGCGTACGCCGGTGGTGCACGTGGGATTGGATCATACCTGAATCGCTCGGCAGCCATGTCTGGCATTGTGGCGCCTACGCCATGCGTGCGCCTGGCGCAAGGTTCATGAATCCCGGGGGCATGTTTTACATTTCTATGACTTTTCTAGCAAAGAATCACTGTGCCTTTTCAAAAATTTAGAGGTGAATTATTCAAAGGCTACAAAATGTAATGCCAGATAGAAGTTATGTTTCCATAAATTACTTTATGCTGTGCAGCAACCTCTTCCGTCTTTAAACTGAACTGTACAACCTTATATCTCTTTAACTTTCACATCTTTAATGTCCTGTATGCTTGAATTTACAACCACAATAAGTAGAAGTTTTCATCTACTGTTGTCAAAATCTGTATATTTTCTAGTCTTACTGATTACCCTGTATTCATGATTGTATGTACAGCTTTAATAATTGAATTAAGCTATATATATGCTGGTCAACAAAAATGTATTTCAATTGCCACTGGATTTACTTCCTCCACATTTCACAGTCCTAATAAAATAAATTATTATACAAAATATTTATAAAAATCCAATTCTTCAGGGAAGATCACACTCATCACACTACAGTGGGGAAAGGGCAGGTTTCCTTATCCCTGTGTCCCTGTGTCCCTGTGTCCCTGTGTCCCTGTGTTACCGATAAGTATTTATTTATTTTATTTATTTTACATTTGTTGACCGGGATAGTCCAATTGGATATATGTCCATTTTCAGTGGAGGTCCAGGGAGAAAAGCTTCACATACCAAAAAAGAGACAGTACATACATCACTGAGTGATAAACTCAGGCAGACATGTTTAGAAAAATATAGACAAATAATACAGGCAGATATCAATATACACAATGTGCAGACATTACATCTGATTGACAAAGACATATCAGAAAATGTGAGCATAGAATACAATCAGATCTCATAATTCTCAGTGCTTAGACATTCAAATGCTATGTGACATAGATACTTGGCTAAACAGCAGGTTGGGTAGCAAGACATGTATTAGTGAAGTTGTTAGGTTTAGAACAAGAGCACAGCCAATGAGATGTCAGGTATTTTTTGAGTTCTCTTTTAAATAGGGGTAGTGAGGTTTCCTTGGTAATGGTAGTAGGGAGTAGGTTCCAGATTTTACCATTTGAGTTGGCAAATATAGCATCACCTGCAGAGTTGTTGGATTTTTGGGTCAGTATCATTAGTTTATCAGCTGAGCGTAATGGCCTGGAGGCATTATGAGGGGTGAGAATATTTTTCAGGGCAGAGGTGTTATCAGGTTGATGGAGTATTTTATGTGCTACTATAAGATGGTTGAACTGTAGAAGGGTAGGATACTCTAGCCATCCCAGTGCTTTGAGGTTCTGGCAATGGAGGGTCCTAAATGCCATGCCAGTAGTGAATCTGGCTATATGATTGTAACATCCTGATAATTTGTTGAGATCGGTTTTGGATAGGTTGGTGAGTCCAGTGGAGGCATACATAAGGGTAGAGAGGAGGTGTGATCTTGCAATAGTTACCCTAGCTGGGGGGGGGGGGGTGAGGAAAGGTTTGGCTCTGTACAGGGAGACAAGTTTTTTGTTGATGGACTTAATAGTGTGATTGATATGTTTATCAAATTTAAGGTTGTTGTCTATTATTACTCCTAGAAGCTTTGTATGGTCATCAGGGGAGATAATGGTGTCATTGCTAGATTTGATGTTGAAGGAAGGAGGATAAATTCTACTGTTAGGGGAGAAAAGTAGTAGCTTAGTTTTGTTAGGCTTTAGAAGCAGTCAGCAATTTGCTAGCCATGTTTCTACCGTGCTGAAAGTGGTCTGGGTGAGGGTTAGAAGTTGTGTAGGAGTGGAGGCGGAACATATTAGCATTGAGTCATCTGCATATTGGATGCAGGTGGCTCCTGGGATGGTGGTTTGCAGATCATTGATAAAGATAGAGAAAAGAATGGGACCTAGTATGGACCCTTGTGGGACAACTAGGGTTAGAGGAAGTTGGGATGACAGCTTGCTTTGCCATAACACAGCTTGCTGTCTACCGTTTAGGTAGGAGTGAAACCATTATATTGCATGTTGGTCTAAACTGATGGTTTGTAGGGTATTGAGCAGTAGCTGATGGTTGACCATATCGAAAGCTTTTAAGAGCTCTAGGAAGAGTGCTGAAGATAGTTTGTTGTTGTTACGATGAAGATTGATGACATTATAGAAAGATAGAAGAGCTGTGGTGGTACTGTGGAATGGCCTAAAGCTGGGCTGAGAGTCAGCGAGCTTTCTGTTTTGAATAAGAAAGTGCATGATTTGTTTGTGTATGCATCTTTCCATGATTTTAGCTAGTGGTGAAAGAATGGCTATAGATCTAAAGTTAGATAATTCCGTGCAACTTTCTCCTTTATGGAGAGGTGTAACATGTGATATTTTCCATATTGCTGAGATGGATCCTTGGCCGGCAGCTAGTGTAGTAGATTTTAACTTTTTGAGTAAGGTCCGAATCAGGTTGGTAGGTACGGTTTGAAAGGTAAAAGTGGGTTTGGTGCTGGGTGGATCAGGGCTAGATGTGCCAGAGCTGGTGTTTATGTTCGATGGAGTGAGATGGGTAGCTAGAGACTGGATAGTTTCAATAAAGAAGGAGTTGAAGCTGTTTGCTATTTCTACAGGGGATTTATCAAGGCAGCTGATGGGGTAGGAGTGGCGGTATGTACTAGTTCCATTCCCTTTATGTTGGCCAACTATGATCATTCAATGTAATTATTTACAATCATTTGACCTTTCAGTAAAGGGAAATTTTGATGGTCTATGTACAATGAACAGCCATTCAATGACATTCCATTTGATCATTAACCATAGACCCGTGATGGCTGTAGTCAATACGACTCGCACATACTTGGTTAGAGGGCCTTTCTCCCATCATTTTGTGACATCCAGTGTTGTTCATCATTAGCTTAACTAAACCATTCTCCTAACCTAAATCAGCTGCTGCAGACTTATACAAGACTTGCTATTGAAAAATAATCTTACATTTTACTAATAAAAATGATCATGTCATTCAAGCTATGATATGAAAACATATTTATTGGGTACTACTAACCATCCACAACTTTGTAGTCTGTACATTTTGGGCAATTTTGAAATTCATTTTGGCCCAGTTTACTATCATTGTGATTTTGGTAGCATAGTTCATTGATAATTGCCTTATTTTATAGGTATTATTCATTTTTATTTTATGAATATTATTCATATCTGAAAATGTTTAAACTTCAACTTTAGTGTAGAAGTTTATTCTAGCATCCCTACAAACCTGAATTGATGTGAGGTAAGTAAGATGAGCCCAAGTAATCCGTAAGTCCAGGTTCAACCATGAGGTTCACAGAGTAAAGCATTACAATGTTCACATCTGGCTAAGCAACTGAGACCTATGCCAATACTTTTCAATTTTCCTGGCCTGTCTTGAAGCCTTAAATTTGCCATCCATGGCTCTGCTACAGATTTCATTGCATCCAACATACCTCGTAACCTCTTAGTCCACGAAAGCTGGACAAAGCCTGACATAATGGGGATACAAAGGCCCAAAATTAGGGATGGATTTTAAATATTATTCTTATAAACTTAGAAAGTTGTTAGAATAACAGGATATGTATTAAAATGCATTTTCTAAAGGATATGAATTTTGAAACTCAAATGTATGATATTATTTACTAATTTAATTTGTCAGATCATCCCAGTGACTTGCAAGAAAACCAAAACTGTTATGAGGAACAAACTAAATTTTGAGGCATCCATCTGGACATTCTGTGGAAATCTGGACAACTGAGCGGTATGATGTACAACTGTAGTACATCGATTCTGCATGTTAACGCTATACCCATTATTACCTAGAAAATCACAAAGTGCTTCCTTTGCTGAAAAGGAAACACATTTAGGTCTTTTGCCTTGTGTCCAGCCTTTTAATGTGTCCCTACAGGTATTTTCAAAAGACAGTTACATATTCATTACTATTAATTTCAAGTTTTGAGTCAGGTAAAGCACACCTGTTTATATGTTTCCGGCAATCCGGTACTTTTTTTCCTTTTTTCAACCATTTCCATTTTCAGACTCATTTAAACTTCATTTTATCCCTTCCCATCCTATAGCACTTCTGGCAATTAACCTCATTGATGCCTTTAAGGTAAAGAGTGTATGCCTCACCCTTACCAATAAGTGTTTTATTTGCTGAATTATTTTACTTTTCAGATTAACTGGGACATTATTTTGTGTGTATTCAGGTAAGATGTTATGCTCTATTACTTCACTATCATTTATACAAAAAAATGTACCCACAAACATTTACACGTCACACTTCTCGTGTACATTTTTATATACCAAGGAATGCAGTACATTGCTTTTGATGTAAATACTAAGGGCATGTATAGATATTATGTTGTTTGGCTGTCTTGTCTATTTAAAATCCTTTTAGCCTCAAGAAAGCTGAATTTTCCTTTTCACCATTTCTCTATGTTTTCTATCATCTGTCAACATTCCCAGTTACATATTGAGGTAGCACATTTGATTTGTTCACCACTTCAAATGAAAAATAATTCAAGGCCAATTTACCTTTGGCCTTCCTCTAGTATTCAGTTATATACATTTTATACTTTTCGTCTTTTTATTTCAGGCCCTCCAACTCATTTCCCCTTATCTTCTTAAACAGCCATACAGTGTTCCTGTGTCACCTTACTAATACCTGCAAACCCTAATCCCAACCCTATATCTGGCATTAGAAAAAAAAAAAACTTCCTGTAACAGTAGTGCTACACATGACATTTCAGACACAGAGCACACAGTAAACCTGCAGAGACATGCATGCGTGCATACACACACACACACACACACACACACACACACACACACACACACACACACACACACATACACACACACACACAAAACTATCACCAAACTTAATCTTTACCCAGGGCGCCAGCCTTGTGCATAGGTGAACTAGGTGACTGCATAGAGCGCTGTGCTTGTAGAGATTCTCTTTCCTTATTTTTTTTAGAGCAACTTTTTTTGTTCTAAAATAAGTAAATAAATAAAGCACCCTGACTAAAAAAAAATGCATCCAGAGAACATCAGGCACTCCTAGAGTAAGGGGGTGAGGTGGCACTCCAGTTGACTTTATATTCTTGTTACTTTGCATTAGTTTAAACTTTGTTAAGTCACAGGATGAAAAAGTTGTTTGTTTAAAAACTCTAAAATACACCTCAGAGCATCCAGAACTCTAGCGGCCCTTACCCCTCAGCTTAATATTTCTTTCACAGTTATCAGACTGCGGTTGTGCTAAGATAGAACACGTTGAATAAATGCATGAATAACTGCAGGGAAAAGCTGAAGTATAATGCAAACTGTGAGAAAAAGGAAAAAAAAGCAAAAAGCAGTGTGAGCAGGCCAGGATGTGATGGGTATCTGGGTGGATGACACCATGGAGCCTTTTTGCCTGGGGTGCCAATTTACCTAAAGCCAGCCCTGCCCCTACCCTAACCATAAATGTCACACAGCCCACAAATAATTGCATAAACCATCCTCTTACCTAACCCTAAGCCTAATCCGCATATACTTGCACAATTAAACTCCCACCCCCCTAATCTCCAGTCCCACACTTACCTACAAATCCCATGCATTTGATATTATGCATGTTCAACATTCAAGGGACAAAAGTAAATGTACAACAATCTGAAAATTCAGTCTTTTAAATGAAATCCATGTTTTCTTAATTAGATACTTTTCCCATGAAGATGGTACACCTTACTTGCCATTTTGTTTATTCATACATACTTTGTTATTGCTAGTTAATTTTACTTCTACAATTTATTTAACTTTTTTAATTAGGTACCCCAACTAAAATGACAGCATTTTACTAACTTTGAAATTGATTCAGTATTAATTATGTATGTCTCCCTAGGAGACATGTATTAATTTGATTTGTTTATTATCCTTACCTTTATCTATGATCACCACTTCCTAATTAAACCAACTAAAATGCCTCCGATCCTTGATATAGACCCCTGTTGAGGCTAGCACATATATTCACCACACCACCCCACACTTAGGGAATACATAAATGTATAAAAAAAGTCATGACTTGCTCTTCAGAAGACACACACATAGTTACAGATCCATAGGTAGTCATTTCTGCAGCATGGATATTGGCACATGAATCCCAGCTTCTCTTTAAGCAGCATGATGCAATGTTGTTACTGAGTCAGACCATCACAGTGCCAAACTAAGCAATTACATTATAGGTGTCCAGTATGTTTTATCCAGTAAATCCTATATGGCCTTATCTAAACTCAAACCTAAGCTAGTATCACTGGGTTAGTTCCTGCCATATTCATCTCTTCTTTCTTTTGGCTGCAGGACTGTCTAAAACACTGTTCAAATGTATTTCAGAAAATGATCAACAAATTAATGTTTTCTTTCATGCAGAAAAAACATTTGACAAGACTTCTTTACCTAAACCTCTCCACAGCCACTTCATCCATCTCTGCGATTTTTATGTTCCGTCCAGCGTAATGGGAGTATTTTGCATCAACTACTTGTTCCCACCTTAAAAAGCAAGGAGGTAATATTAGAGAAGTACATAATTGAAGTTTACAGTCACAAAACATACCATTTCTACTTCACCTGCTCAAGAAATATATATATATAGTGTTCAGAGCCATGTTCTTTCATATTTTGTTGGTACTTTCAGCTCTTGCTTGATAATTGCATATGTAATCTGCATGGAAACCTTATCTTTGTAACTCAGATGTCACTACAGCTTCCATCTCTGCTGTATTACAAAGCTTAATATATTCACATCAGAAAATATTTCTATAAAAGCACCTTTCGATGCCACGAACTGTGACATTCTCAAGAAAGGATGAGTAATCCAATATTCATGATTTTTTTTATTTCTTATTTCCTATTCTTTTTTTCCCTTGGTTTGTCATAAGGAAGACTTTTAGCCCCTGATTTCCTTACTGATATATTTTGCTGTCATTGTAATAATGGGAAAAGATACAGTTCTTATAAATTCTTTGGGCAGTGCATCAAAGCCACATGATCCAGGGTCTATAACTCAGGGGTAGGACAGGCTAGAAATACTGTGGGAATAGTTGTGCGGGAGAGGCTTCAGAAAACATTAAAGGATGTGATCACTATTAGGAACAGACTGATGACAACCAGACTCCATTGGAGATAGGGTAGTATTCATAAGCCCAGCCTATGCTCCACTGCAGGGTTGTGATAATGAGGGAAAGAGTGTATTTGGGTAGCTAGATAAAGCAGGACAATATGAGTTGGTGGTGATAACAGGGGACCTGAATGCACATATCAGGGCGGACAGAACAGGATATGAGGGCTGCCTGGGTCCATCTGGATGGAGCAACAGGAATGAAGACCACCATAACAGGAACAGGCAAGCAAAAACTGAGGGTAATGCTACTCAATGCTAGAAGTCTAAATTTCAAAATGCACTCACTTGAGGCACTCCTTAAAATGGAGAACATCGATATCTGTGCAGTGACTGAGACCTGGTTCAAGGCTCCAGAGAGCACCCCTGCACTACCAGGCTATAACTCATACCACACTTTTCGGCCATGTAACCTGGACCGAAACACCAAAAGTGGGGGTATGTCCATATTCATTAAGGATATCCACACCTCCAGGCTAGTTGCTCAGCATAATGCATCCAAGATTATCCAAGTGCAACTAACTCTTGGTAAAACTGCAATTCAAATTGTAGCTTGCTACAGATCCCCCACCATGCCCCAGGATTCCCACTCCTCTTTTCTTGATGTACTGGAAAATATTAGGGTTCAACCAAACACCCTAATAATGGGCGACTTCAACTACCCCACCATTAACTGGGAAAACTACTCATGTACCTACTCCTTAGCGCAACGCTTTCTGGAATTCATAAACTCCAATGCCCTAGATCAACTTATCCACACCCCCACCAGGGGCAACAGTATCCTAGACCTAGTCATTACCAACATGAGTGACCGGTGTTCCACACCTGAAGTCAACTCCTTGTTGGTCCGATCCGACCATAAGCTAATCACCCTTGATATCCACATCCCACCCCCACCCCCCATTAAGGAAACCACAGTAAAAAATTTCTCCAAAGCCAACTTCATGCTTCTTAAGACAGAAGTAGTGAACTTCAGGACACCCATGCAGATGGACAATACAGTTACAACTGCTGAATCCTACACAAATGCACTCTATAAGCACTTACATGAGTGCATGGATTGTGCTATCCAAAACAGAACCAAGACGCTATCCTCCAAAAAAAGGAAGCCAAATCTGGTGGTCCCCTGCCATAAACAAACTGTACAACAGAAGGAAGAAACTGTTGCAAAAGAGAGTAAAATCCCATGAGTGGAGGAGCTCCCTGGTCAGCCTTAGTAAGAAGCTGAGATCCCTTATAAGATCCTCCATAGCTAGCTACGAAAATAAAATCACCACTAATTCCAAGGACGACCACAAAGCATTCTATAGCTATGTCAAGAATCTCAGTGGCAACACCCAGATCTGCTCTGAGTTACAGCACAAAGGCACGAAAATTACAGAACCAACTGATATTGCCAACATCCTGGCAGATAGGTTCAGTGCTAACTTTACCCCCCCCCCCCACCCCCTAAAGGGCCCATATGTATACAGGAAGAATGCAGAGTCCCTGTAATCAAAACTATGCAGGTGAAAGCTGCACTCTCTAAAGCCAAAAACACAGCATCCATGGGACCAGACAACATCCCAGGCTGCATTTTACACGAACTTCAGAATGAACTGGCTCCCCACTTAAGCACCATGTTCAATAATATCCTCGCATCAGGCTTTGTGCCCACTGAATGGGTCACAGCAACAGTTATCCCACTCCACAAAGGGGGAGCTACCACTGATCCCGGGACCTATAGACCTATTAGCCTGACGAGCCTGGTCTGCAAAGCCATGGAACGTATCATCATGGAACTCATAAACAAAGACATTGGTAACCTCCAAACTCTGGATCCCACCCAGTTCGGGTTTATGAAAGGCAGATCATGCCTCCTGAACCTGATCGACTTCTTTGAGGCAGTCACCAAAGCCGTAGATGAGGGTAAGGTGGTTCACACAGCCTATCTTGACCTCACCAAGGCTTTCGACACCATCCCCCATTCTGGAATTATAGCTAAACTCAATAAACTAGGCATAAATCCCTGCGTCACCAGATGGGTTGCCAACTGGCTCACTGACAGAACCCACACTGTAAAAGTTGCAGACTCCAAATCTGACCTCAAACCAGTGACAAGTGAAGTATCACAGGGTTCCGTCCTGGGACCGCTCCTGTTTGGTATCTACTTCTCTGAACTACAGGCTAACACAGAAGGCCTTTGGCTAATGAAGTTCACAGATGACTGCAAACTACGAGCCATAGTCAAGTCCCTAAATGATGTGAACATCCTACAGAAGGGCCTCTCTGAGACAGATGCCTGGTGTCAGAGCCATGGCCTCAAGCTCAATGCCAAAAAGTGCAGTGTCATCCCCTTTGGTAAAAACTCTGTACCCATGAACTACCACATAGGCAGCAATCTACTTAACACTGAATGCTTGATAAGAGACCTTGGGACCCAGGTGGACAGTAGTCTCTCCTTTGATAGTCACATTGCCACAGCAGTCAGGAAGTCCTTCTACGTGGCACACCTCATCATAAAAGGGTTCTCTTCCAGGAAAACAGAGGTCATTGTTCCCCTCTACTCGAGACTCATTAGACTCACTATAGAGTACAACGCCCCTTTTGGAATGTACCTCACAAGACATCTGCAGCAGCTGAAGTACCTCACAAAGAGGATTACTGGACTCAAACAAATGCCCTACACTGACCACCTCAAAAAACTCCAGCTTTACTCTGTAGCATATCGCCTACTCAGAGATGATCTCTGCCTAACACATAAAGCTATGTCAAACCCAGAGCTGTTGGACATGCTACACCTAAAGAAATCCCAATCCCTCTGAGCTACACGTTCTAGGGACCTAAACCTTGTCACCACAATAAACAGGACATGCTGGAGGAATAGATTCCTATCCCAGAGACTTCCCATACTCTGGAACAGGCTACCCATCTATGTCAAGCAAAGTTCTTCATTAGCACTCTTCAAGAAAAATCTTGATGAGTGGATGGGAAATAGGAAATACACCCCGGGGATCACTTCTGTGTCTCTGCTCGACAGTGGCACAGGAAAATAACTTTCTTGGGTGGCGTAAGCCAGGTAACCTTGTTGGCTAGGCTTACGTAGGCCCTTGGGCTGATAGCCTAGTACCTACCTATTAACCTATGAACCTATAAGAAGGAGAGGCCATTATAGACTTCTGCCTTGCAAAGAGCCTGATGGTGGGCAACACATGGTTGAGCAAGACAGACAGTCACAAGACCACACACAAATATGGCCAACATGCAATACAGGTAGACTTCCTCCATGTAAGGAAGGGGCATTGTTGTGAATCAGAGATTGTAAAGCCATCCTCAGTGAAATATTTGTCTCAAAGCATAAACTGCTGGTGGCCAGAATTAGCTGCAAGCAGTGGTCAGAGAAGGCTCTGAGATCAACAAAGACTTGGCTGAAGATCTGGAAGTTGACAGGAGTGAAAGCAAAAAAAGTCCAAGGAAATACTTATGGCTCTAGCACCTCAGTTGGAACAGCAAATGGGAGGAGTTGAAGAATGGAAGCATCTAAAAACAGCATGTATGAAGACTGTAGAACAAATATTCATCCAAACCAGGTGTGGATATAAGATACATCAGGAAAGCTGGGGGTAGAATGCAGAAATCCAGGAAGTTATCTAAAGAAAGAAGGAGTGCAAGAAAAAGGTGTGAGACAGATAAGATGAAGCGGGGTAAACAGGAATACTAGCTGACTAACAAAGCAGCTAAGACAGCAGAGGCAATAAGAAAAATCAAGCCATCAGAGACATTCTATCATCTTCTGGAAAGTGGTTCAATAGGTGAAAGAAACTTGATCAGCCTGCAAAGCAAAGACAGAAAGATAAAGAAGACAGTCATCAGTCAATGTTTATACGGGATGTCAGTAGCAACCTGCTCCCCAGCCCACAGGACATCAAAGGCAATTGGAAGGAGTATTTCCTGCAGCTTTTGAATGAAGAAAATCCCACAGAAGCTGTACTGCCCTATACACAGCCTACAACAAAAGACAAAGAAGAGCCCACCCTAGAAGAAGAAAGAGCATCACTTAGAAAAATGAAGTCAGGAAAAGCAGCAGGTTCAGATGAGATCACAGCAGATATGATCACGATGATGGATGAGGTATGGAACAAGTGGGTCTTGAGGGTCCTCGTAACAGTATGGAGAGAATGGTGTATCCTAATTGAGTGTAGACTAAGCATTATAGCCCTAGTGTACAAGCATGCGGCGGGGCATTCACAACTGTTGGCAGTATAGAGGTATCAGATTTCTGTCACATTGCATAAAAGTGTTGGACAGGGTGAATGACAAATGAATACTCAGAGTAGCAGAAAGTAAGATGGGAGATGAGCAGGACAGATTCAGATAAAAATGCAGTACAAACACCGGAAGTATACCCCTCACTGGTGAGATCAGATCATAAACTAATCTCGCTGGAGGTCCTCATCCCGCCCCCACCTGAAACAAAAAAGACCACAGTGAAAAACTTCTCAAAAGCCGATTTCACACTTCTAAAAACTAGTGTGGTCTCCTTTAAGGCCCCTGAGCCAGTGGTAAACATTACTCAAACCGCTGAATCACTTACAAATGCCTTCTACCAGCACCTACAGGACTGCATGGATCAGGCAATCCCAAACAAAACTAAGACTCTCTGTACCAAAGGCAAGCGTCCAGTCTGGTGGACCCCAGCCATAAACAAGCTCTACAACAAAAGGAGGAAGCTACTACAAGATAGAGCAAAATCCTTGAAAGGTAAGACACCTTTGATCATTATAAGTAAAAACTAAGAGCTCTCATAAAATCATCCAAGGCAAATTTTGAGAGAAAAATCGCCAAGGACTCTAAAGAGAATCATAAGGCCTTCTTTAGCTATGTTAGAAACCTAGGAGGAAACTCCCAGATATGCTCAGAATTAGTTCAAAATGATGTGAAAATTACTGAACCTACACACATTGCCAACATACTGGCTGACAGGTTCAGTGCAAACTTCTCCTCCCCCAAAAGGAGAGATATCTATTCCAGAGGATTGTAGCCCCCAAACATCTCCAACGCCCAGGTGAGAACTGCCCTCACTAAGGCAAAAACACAGCATCCATGGGACCGGATGGTGTCCCCGGCTGTGTGCTTCATGAACTCAATGAGGAATTAAACCCACAGTTAGGACAGCTGTTTAATCTTAGCCTCACCTCAGGATACGCACTCAAGGAGTGGCGACGCGACTGTGGTCCCACTTCATAAGGGCGGTGCCTCCACAGACCCTGGAAATTACCGCCCATTAGCTTGACAAGCCTTATCTGCAAAGCCATGGAGAGGATCATAATGGAACTCATAAATAAAGACATAGGGAACTTGCAGACTTTGGATCCAACTCAGTTTGGCTTTGTCAAAGGCAGATCCTGCCTTTAAACTTGGTTGACTTTTCGAGACAGTCACCAAGGCCATTGATGAGGAAAGGCAGTCCATACAGCCTACCTCGACCTGGCAAAGGCCTTGACACAATACCCCACTCAGGTATCATCGAAAAACTCATCAGCTTGAATGTAAACCCATACATCACAAGATGGGTTGCAAACTGGCTAAGTGACAGAACCCACAGGGTCAGAGTTGCTGGAGCCATGTCAGACTCAAAGCCTGTCACAAGTGGTGTCCCACAGGGCTCAGTCCTGGGTCCACTCTTGTTCGGCATCTACTTTTCTGAAGTACAAGCAAACACAGGAGGGTTATGGCTGACAAAGTTTGCAGATGACTGCAAACTGGGCCATAGTCGAAAACACATCTGACACAGATATCCTCCAGAAGGGCCTCACAGAAATGGATAACTGGTGCCAGAGCCATGGCCTGAAGTTAAACGCCAAAAATGCATAGTCATACCCTTTGGGAAAAACAAGGCTACCCCTAGCTACCATATAGGTGGCAATCCACTGAGCACAGAAAAGTCATCAGAGATCTGGGGACCCAGGTTGACAGTAGCCTTCGCTTGACACTCATGTTGCTAAAGTAGTTAGGAAAACCTTCTATATCACCCACCTGATCATGAAGGGATTCACATCTAGATCAAGGAGGTCATCGTCCCCTGTACTCATCACTCATTAGACCTATGATTGAGTACAATGCCCGCTCGAATGTATCTGACCAGACACCTGCTGCAGCTTGAAAGGCCCCAAAAGTTCCTCACCAAAAGGATAAAGGGTCTCAAAAATATGTCTTATGCTGCCCGACTGAAAGAACTCCAGCTCTATTCAGTCTCATACCGCTTGCTCAGAGGTGACCTGTGCCTGACATATAAGGCCATGTCAAACCCAGATTTGATGAATATGCTTCACCTCAAAAATCTAGATCCCTGAGAACCACAAGGGCGGAGACTTAAACCTTGACACGGTTATAAATAGAACGTGCTGGAGGGACAGATTCATCACCCAGAGACTCCCTATGCTGTGGAACAAAATCCCGGTACATGTGAGGCAGAGCACCTCTCTGGTCTTGTTCAAGAGGAATCTTGACCAATGGATGGGAGATTGCAGATATACCCCAGGGATTACTTCAGCGTCACTGCTTGACAGAGGCACAGCAAAATGATAGGCATAGTTTTTATTCAAACTAAAGGGGTGGCGAAAGCCACATAACTATGGGCTAGGCTTATAAATGCCCTTGGGCAGATAGCCTAGTATGAACCTATGAACCTATGAACCTATGAACTGCCCTGGTGTTTTTTAGAGATGGGGAAAGAGTCCGACTAGGCATTTCTACACTTGCAGAAAGCATATAACAAGGTCCCAATGTCCCAAGAAATCTAATGTGGACAGTCTTGCTGTGGTTCAAAGTTCTAGAAATATTAGTAGAATTAGTGCAGTTTATGTACAAGGACCCAAAGCCTCAAGTACAAACAGTTTTTTCTGACAGAGAGGTTCCCACTGGGAGTGGGGTTATGTCAGCGTTCAGCTGTGAGTCCACTGCTGTTAATGCTGGTGATAGACTGCATTAGTAAACAGGTTAGAAGGGACAGATAAACAGACTTGCTGTATGCAGATGGTATGCCATCCCAAGCAGAGTTTGAACAGGAACATACTGTAAGCAAAGGATAGGGGACTGGCATGCAAAGCTGGAGGCATATGGGATGAAAATGAGTACAGAAAAGACACTTAACATGGCAGCAAACAGGGGAATCAAAAGAAGCTGAAAACTGAGATTGAAGAGAAAACAGTGGAACAAGTTAACAGCTTTAAGCATATGAAGGGGTGAATGAGGAGAAAGGAAGCTTGAATGAGGATTTCAAAGCTAGAATGAGAGGGACTGCAAACAAGTGGCACAGAATGTCAGGGGTAGTGTGTGACATAAAAATGCCACAGCAGCTGAAAACTAAGGTGTACAAAAAGCGGTGGGGCCAGTACTACTCTATGGTACAGAAAACTAGGCAATTAATGCAGCGCAGATGAGGTGATGGAGATGAAATGCCTGAGATGTGTGGTAGGAGGCAAACTGTGGGATAGATAAAGAAATGTTTACATTAGAGGAGAAGCCAAAGTAGCTCCATTTGCAGAGAAGAACAAAGGGAACAGATTACTGTGGTTCGGGCACATGTACAGAAAAGCAGAAAATTATTTGGTGAAGAAGATATGGGGGGGGCAGAAAGAATGCAAGAGAAAATTAGGACTTCCAGCAAACAGAAGTCCAGCAAGAGTCAGACATGACAGTCAAATAGGGTAGGAGAGTGGCATTAATTCAGCAGAGGTGGCAAAAGTTGGTAAGACACCATGACCCCAAGTAGAAAAATGGGAAAAGAGGGGGTTGATGATGATGCTGATGATGCTGATTGTTAGAAAAATATATAATAGTAATATGCAAGCATTCGAGGTTTAAAAGGGTTAATACATTTATTCTGTTCACACTGCATGAATCTGCACAGCTATTAGAAACTTAACAAGAGACATTTAATTTCTGCTAATGTCATGAAAATAACAAGAGACATTTCATTTCTGCTGATGTCAGGAAACTTAACAAAGAGATATTTCATTTCTGCTTATACCATGAGAAAATATGCAGCTGCTAGAAGCTTTGATAAAGAAAACAATAGATGCTTGAAAGTATAAACCATAGTCAGCATTACTTGTACTAAAGCTAGAAATGTACCTTGAATCTAGACAAAATGTAACACATGTATTAGAACTGTACAATTGGAGAATTGAAAAGTTAAGGTGGGCTAAAAAAGCCCAAGGCCAGGTTGTTTTTCTCAAAATGTTTTTGCAAGACAGCAAATAATCCAACCATGTCAGCAATAAGTCTGGTAACATTTTCTGTGAAACATACAGAAAGTTGTGTCCAACTATGTCAGCAATAGAATAGTAAAATTTTCTGTGTGACATGAAGAGAACTGTATAAGAATAACATACTGATCATCGAAGAGCCAGACAAATCCTGTACTTACATGCTTTATCTCCTTGCTGCAAGTAATAAAGGGTGCCTTGCTTGAACCTAACATGCATTGATCTTTGAAGTTTTTTTCCTTTTACAGATCGGTCCTTCGGACCGGAATCCTCTCTTCACCTCGGATGAGACGGCCAGGTGATTGAAACTGTACGGGGAAGAAACCAAATTGGTTCTTCTTGTATGGAAAGTCCTCCAACTGAATTGTCATTCAAAAGAGGCCAGCCACTTTCTGATCTGTGACTGAAGGATGGGTCTCCGCGAAACGGTGATCAATCACGTAGGCTCAGGTAAGGTGAATCTACTTTTTTCTGTTTTCTGTTTTAGATCAGGGACTAGATGTGTATTGTTTTTGTCAGATTGTATTTTTGCAAGTCAGGGACAAAAAAGATTACTGTCTTGACATAGATCAGGAGAAACAGAATAAGTAGGCAGTCATTCTGAAGAGACTATAACAAAATCCGTGGTACCACGTTAAAAATTAAGAGAAGTTATGTAACGATCAAAGGGTAAAACAAAATGGGTAATAATTGCACAAAAATACCCCAAAACCCACTGTTAATGGAAGACACAAAATATATGCAGTCGCAGCGTGCCGACAATATTAGATATTATTCAAAATTGGTTAAAAAATACGAATTCGACGGAAAATTAGAAAAATCCTCGCTTATCAAATTTATCAAACAGCTCAAAAATTATTCAAAGGGTCGGGTAAAAAAGCAACGTCGATTAGGAATTCCTCATGCACACAGGTGCCTGGAGGAAGTAAACCGTAGGAAACAAAAAAACAAAGATTCAAAAGCAATGTTTTTAGATAGGGAGGATAATAATTTAGTAATAGCCTCAGCACCTCCGCCTCCCTTACCAGAATATGAAGCAAGTGAACAGATTAGTCCACCCCCACTATATCCTGCGGTCACTGAAGATAGAGATACTGTGAAATTAAAACTGACTAAAATTAGAGATCCCATCGGGACCAGGTCCCGAACAAAGGCAGGTAATTCAAAAGAAGGTATCGAGTTATGGCAAATAGTTAAGAATTCACGATCTATAGGTGAAGAAGAAGAAATATGCCCGCTTATAGAAGTACCCATTCCTCAGGCAGGTCAAGACAATCAGGACCCAACTATCTTAGTGTATAGACCTTGGACTCCGGAAGATATCCAGAAAGCCACTGGGGGAATTCCTCATCCAAAGGTTAATTTCAGAAAATTCTCAGAAGATTTACAATGAGGTTGAGTTATAACCTAAATGGAGAAGAAATAGAAAAAGTAGTTAGACAGATTGTAGGGCCAGATTGGTGCCTGATTAGTGGGAACTGGAATCCCCGTGACACTGCATAAAGACCCCTCCCACATATCAGCGCAGAATTAGATACCAGAGTGAAAGGTCTTACAGACCGCATCTCTGAAAAATGGAAACCTAGGGCAGACTGGACTTGCATTAATCAATGCATCCAACAAGAAGGTGAAACAATTGATCGGTATTATGCCAGATTGTTAGAATGTTTTAATAACCACTGTGGAATGCAGGTTCCTGAAGATCAAACACAAGATTCCCCATATGAACAGCAGTTAAAGAATGCATTTTTAAAAGGCAGTAGCACGCCTATAAGCAGTTTTATTATGAAACACATGGTAGACCATCGTACAAGCAGGTTACAATCATTACTTGATTATGCTAGGTATGCCGAAAGGCATTTTAATAGCAAAAAGAAAAAGAAAGCTCAAGTATTTTCTGTAGAAGATGGAGCAGAAGTTTATGTAGTACAGTCTGGGAAAAAGGGCAAGAAAAATGCACAGGGAAACAAACAATCTGATCAGCGATCAGAGGACTTTGAAGGGCAGAAAAAAAGTGGAGAATGTTTTAAATGCGGTAAAAAGGGACATTTGGCAAGGGATTGCAAGAAAAACAAGAAGGCAACAACGGAAGACAAGGAGGGCGAGGACTGACTATATGGTAGTCAAGAATCACTAGAAGGGGCTAGCGAAGAAAGGACAAATGAGAATGTGATAGAGGGAGTAGAGGAAGTGCAGGAAGTTAGTGACAATGAAGAAAATGAAATATTAGACCTAGCTTTATTGAGCTTGGAGCTCTATTTAGCAGACATGAAACCAAAAGTTACACTCTTGGTAGAAGGGAGGCAGGTAAAATTTTTGTGTGACTCAGGGGCATCACGAACCCTGATACACCCCTCCAAACTGCCAGAAAACACAGAGTCACCTAATTACATACTGGTCAAAGCAGCTAATGGACAGCTGTATCAGGAGCCTCTCTCCCCTAACATTGCAATAACTGATCCAGTTTCAGGATTGACACAAAGAAGCAAAATTGTAGTTTCTGCAAAATGCCCAGTAAATCTCTTGGGCAGTGACCTCATGCAGTTATTTGGTATAGCAGTAGTCCCAACCATGCAGGGTATGGAAGCACAGTGACAAATTAACACCTTTGTAGTGCAATCGGAGGGTGAAATGTTTTATTGGTACAGCCAGGACTTGGTTACAACTGGTCCAGGGACTGTGACCAAAGAGTTAATGAACCTAGCCATCAGCAAGTTCCCCTCCCTTGACATTGATAAGCAACACCTGTTGCACTGTACCCTGTATTATTGCAACATACCAGGACCTGATAAGGAATATGTGCAAGAGTTATTTATGAATCAGGCAAACAGATTGATATTGCGTGACCTGTACTGGGACACAGAAGGGAACAGTGTAGCCAGCTGTTCATTGCCCCAGGAGTTCTTTGCACTTTATAAATCTAATTGATTACCACATGTTAGCTTAACCAAAAGCAGAAATATAAAATGGGCAGACCTAGGAGAAAAAGTTATGAGATGGGAAAAACAGACAGAACTAGAACTGTTAGAACAAGGAATACAAGTACAAAAGTTGAATTGGATAACTCAGACCAACCCAGCTGTGCACTTGCAGTCTAGCAAGAACAGCTGATTGACACTCCTATTAAAGGAGGAAGAGAATGCCTTACAAAATATACCAGAAACTCTTGGTCAACAGGAAAATCAGATGTAGGACTCATTCGTACAGCGGGACCAGTTACTATCATGCCAAAGTCAGCATTCAGACCACAAAAAAGACAGTATCCCTTAAGAAGAGATGCAGAGGCAGGGATAAAGCCTATTATAGCAGCCTTACTTAAAGGAGGGATACTAGTAGAATCTCCCGACTCACCATGTAACACACCCTTATTTCCATTTAAAAAGGCCAATGGAGAATGGTGTATGGTCCAGGATTTACAAGCCATAAATGATGCAGTAATACCAAGGGCACCCACACTGCCAGATCCACACACCCTGTTGAATGATTTAAAACCTCAACAAAAATATTTTTCTGTGGTAGACATCAGCAACCCGTTCTTTTCGATACCGATACACCCTGACAGCCAGTATTGGTTTGCATTTACATTTCAGGGGAAAAGGTATACATATAAG
Source organism: Protopterus annectens (assembly GCF_019279795.1). Taxonomy (NCBI): domain Eukaryota; kingdom Metazoa; phylum Chordata; order Ceratodontiformes; family Protopteridae; genus Protopterus; species Protopterus annectens. The sequence goes on from NC_056744.1 coordinate 1,011,217,250, forward strand.
TGACTACCACAGGGATATTGTGAAAGTCCAATGATATTCTCAAAAGAAATGGCAAGCAACTTGGCGGGATTCACTCCACCAAGAGGCAGTCAGATTTCACTTTATGTTGATGACATCTTGCTGGCGGCCCCCACCCAGCAGGATTGTAGAGAAGATACCATAGCACTTCTACGATTTTTAGCCACTGAGGGACATAAAGTAAATAAAAATAAACTGCAGCTTTGGAAAAAACAGGTCAAATACTTAGGATATGTAATATCCAAGGAAGGTAGAATGTTGGATGAGAACAGAAAAATAACAATTTTGCAAGCACCAAAACCCACTGCCAAGAAGGAAATGATGTCCTTCCTGGGTGCAACTAATTTTTGCCGGAGCTGGACTCCAAACTATGCCTTGGAATCTGCACCTCTGACTGACCTTATATATAAGAAGCCTATGGCAGCACAGGATTTGTTACAATGGACACCAGAGGCAGAATCTGCCTTCTGTAAACTAAAGCAGTTAATAGCGTCCTCATTAGTTCTGGGATTGCCAAACTACCATAAACGTTTTTTCCAAACTGTAGATTGCAAGCAGGGTTACATGACATCAGTGTTAACACAAAAGCATGGGGCTAAGCAACGCCCCATTGCTTACTACTCATCACAACTAGACCCAGTGGCACGGTCCTTACCCCACTGTGTACAAGCAGTAGTTGCAGCTGCAATGGCAGTACAGGCTTCAGCCTCAGTAGTCTTGTTCCACCCTCTCACTTTGAGAGTACCTCATGCAGTCGTGATTATTTTACTACAAGAAAAGGTGACATATCTTTCCCCTGCTAGGCATCTTTCCTTTATGACTATATTATTGAGTCAACCTCATATGACAATTGAATGATGCATGACGTTAAACCCTTCTGCTCTGCTCCCGACCCCTGCAGATGGCACACCGCACTGCTGCCTGCAGGTAATTGAGCAAAAGACACTACCTAGAAAAGATCTCACGGATGTCCCCTTGGATGATGCTGAGGTGACATACTACGTGGATGGCTCATGCAAAAGGGGTCCTGCAGGACAGAACCTAGTAGGATATGCAGTAGTCTCTGATACTGGGATTATAGTAGCAAAACCTTTACCACACAATTTATCTGCACAGGCAGCGGAATTGATTGCCCTGACACTAGCATGTACCTTAGCAAAGGGTAAATGTGTAAACATTTTTACTGATAGCCAGTACGCTTTTTCTACTGTACATGTTTTTGTGTAACAGTGGAAAAACTGGGGAATGATAACATCTACTGGCAAACCTATAAATCATGCGCAGTTTATTTTAGATCTTTTAGAATCTATTCAGTTACCTCAGAAAGTAGCCATTTGTAAGTGCACAGCTCACACCAAGCAACAAGATAGAATTTCAAAAGGTAATGTGAGAGTTGATACAGCTGCAAAACAAGCAGCCACAGAAGTATTTCTTTTAAATGAGGAATTACAACCCTCTGAAACTTTAGATCTAGATACGTTAAAAACAATGCAGACACTCACTACGCAAGCTGAAAAACAGTGATGAATAAAATGAGGAGCAATCCTTGAAAAGGGGCTGTACATCTCTAGAGAGGGAAAACCGATACTACCCTCTAATTTGTTTCGCTATGCAGCATTGTTGAGCCATGGGCAGTGCCATGTCTCAACAGGGGGGATGGTACAGCTGGTGAACCAGGTGTTCACAACGTATGGATTTACAAACTACTCTAAAGAATTTTGTTTGATGTGTCAGATTTGTAACAAACATCATGCACAGGGGGCGATAAAGCCCAAACAAGGGAGTTTCCTCACACCACCATATCCATTTCACACTATTTGTATGGATTTTATAGAATTGAACAAATATGAAAATAAGAAGTATTGTCTTGTCATTGTAGATATGTTTTCCAGATGGGTGGAAGCCTTTCCAACCAAAAATCCAGATGCAGTTACGGTGGCAAAAGTACTTGAAATCATTCCTAGGTTTGGTATTCCAGAAAGAATCTACAGTGACAATGGTACACACTTTGTAAATCAAACCATACAGCAGTTGAGTAAGCATTTTGGTATTTCTTTAAAAAAATCATTGTGCATACCATCCGCAATTTGCAGGGCTAGTTGAAAGGTATAATGGTATACTAAAAAACAAATTGAGAAAATTAATAGCTGAGACAGGAAAAACTTGGTTGTATTGTTTACCCCTGGCACTGTTGAGCATGAGAACTGTCCCTACAGCAAAAGGATTGACTCCTTTTGAAAAACTATTAGGAAGGAATTATTATACACCCCAGTGGAAACTTCTCATGTCATCAGACCAGGAAGCTGATTTTACACTAGCTGAATATATGAAAAAGTTGTTGAGTTCTAAACATCTGTTGCAGTCAAATTCTGTTTCAGATAGAAAACAAACCAAAACATCAGAAGTGGCAGTGACGCCAGGAGACTGGGTGTGGATCAAAATTATCAAGCGAAAAAATTGGGCTTTACCACGGTGGGAAGGTCCCTACCAGATGCTTCTTTCAATACCCACTGCAGTCAAGATAGCAGAACAAGCTTTGTGGATACACCTGACGCACTGCAAGCTGGTTAAGAACTTTGAGTTGGACAAAAATCTTACCTCTCTATCGGGGCCCTCAGCACAAAGTCTGGCTACAAAGGGGGATCAGATCAATAGGACTGATCCGTCTCAACCCCAGTGAAGAAACCATCAGTGCTGAAGGTCCTATTAAGGCAGAGAGTAAGAGCACATGTCCAAAGTAAAAATGACGGAATCCAGTAAGATCCAGATACACCTACTTGGAAGAGCCGGAGAAAACAAAAATGCAGAACAACCATTTCAACAAAAATATTGCATAACCATCCTGCTGACTGTACTAGTAACAATAATCTTTTTGTTGTGGCCATTCCTTTTCTCAGCCACACAAATTGAACTGAACAAGTGTGCAGAGTGGCACCCAAACTTTAACACTTACCAGGCAATCAAATATGTGTATGCTGAAACCTTCAATGTTTTGAATTGCTGGATTTGCACAGCTTTACCAACAGCATATGGGGGGTTACTGTTGACTTCAGTTTCCGTAGGAGCCAACAAGACCTGGGAAAACCTAATTCATGATACATCAGATGTCACATCACAAGATAAAGTAGCATTGCACTTGTCTGTTCGACAGAAGGGAACTGTGTGTTTTTATAAGAATGATACAGTCAAGGTGGGTTGGAGCAATTGCAATGTGACTGTTCCCTATAGATGCTACACTAAACCTGATAACATCGGATCCTATTGCAACACGACCTATGATTCATTTGTTGAACTGATGCATAGGACAATTGGTGAAGTAAAACATAATGCTGACCTCTGTAAGCAACTGTCCATAATTGACAAAAAAATGTTTCATGCAGAGTCAGTTTATAGTAAAGTTACTACTAAAGTAGAAGATTGTTACTTTATATGCGATAGAAAAGCATATAAATGGCTACCCGAGAATTGGTCCAGCAGTTGTTTTTTGTGGTACCTGGTTCCAGCCATACGACACACAGCAGTTTTACCTCAAGGGAAAATTCAGAATGTTTGAGAAATCAAGAAGCCTGTCAATCCAGTGTGGCAAATCGATGCACGCTGGAAAAACCATCATGCTGTGGGCAGTGGGCTGTCACACATGGACTTGAGTGATTCTGTTATATCATGGGCAGGTGTACTGCCAGCATATGGAGCAACAAAATCAATCTGGGAACTGAGAAAATTGTCTAAGCTTCTCGAAATAATGAGCAATGCAACCTTTTCTGCACTAGAATTGGTAACTAATGAACTGACTGCCATGAGAACAGTGGTGCTTCAAAATCGCATGGCTCTTGACTTCACCCTAGTAGCGAGAGGAGGTATGTGCACTTTAATCCAGGAGGAGTGCTGTTCATATATTCCTGACCACGAACATGAGATAGACAACCATCTTGATGTGATTCAGCAGGTGTCAGCCATGACCAAACCAGGACCAAATCCACTGATGGACTTTTTCCAGAAATTGTTTGGGGGTTGGGGCAGCATCCTGATGAACACTCTGATTGCCATCTGTGTAGGAATAATCCTACTGGTGGTATGTGTGTGCTGCTGCATCCTCTGCATAAAAAGACTGATTAAAATTTTATAGACATTTCCATTTCAGAAACCTTATACCAAGATGCTGAACTTGAAAAATTTCTAAAAAACTGAAAATGCTTTCATGAGCTTAAACTAAATGACTCTCTTAACTGCAGATCCTGAGCAGGAAGAGGTTAGGGGAAGAAAAAAACTGTTTATGCTTATCTTGAAAGTAGAATAAAAGTATTAAAAGGGGGGAAATGTTAGAAAAATATATAATAGTAATATGCAAGCATTCGAGGTTTAAAAGGGTTAATAAATTTATTCTGTTCACACTGCATGAATCTGCATAGCTATTAGAAACTTAACAAGAGACATTTCATTTCTGCTAATGTCATGAAAATAACAAGAGACATTTCATTTCTGCTGATGTCAGGAAACTTAACAAAGATATATTTCATTTCTGCTTATACCATGAGAAAATATGCAGCTGCTAGAAGCTTTGATAAAGGAAACAATAGATGCTTGAAAGTATAAACCATAGTCAGCATTACTTGTACTAAAGCTACAAATGTGCCTTGAATCTAGGCAAAATGTAACACGTATTAGACCTGTACAATTGAAGAATTGAAAAGTTAAGGTGGGCTAAAATAAGCCCAAGGCCAGGTTGTTTTTCTCAAAATGTTTTTGCAAGACAGCAAATAATCTAACCATGTCAGCAATAAGTCTGGTAAAATTTTCTGTGAAACATACTGAAAGTTGTGTCCAACTACGTCAGCAATAGAATAGTAAATGTTTCTGTGTGACATGAAGAGAACTGTATAAGAATAACATACTGATCATCGAAGAGCCAGACAAATCCTGTACCTACATGCTTTGTCTCCTTGATGCAAGTAATAAAGGGTGCCTTGCTTGAACCTAACGTGCATTGGTCTTTGAAGTTTTTTTTTTTTAACACTGATCATGACAATTCCTAGAGAAAACATCCACTTGCAAGATTATTCTGGGTGAGACTACAATAGTTATATTATGGTGAAATCCAGAAGTAATCTCTAAATATATTATTGTGAGCCAGCTGGGTTCTTGTCATAATTCTGATATCCACAATTGTGATTCTCAGAATTCTGAGACAAAGTGCAGAAAGTGGAAGTTATTGTATGTCTGCAGTTACAGCACCATGTGTTATTCCCCTTAATCTGAGGTATCATAACCTCAGAGGTAGTGTATGTAAGTAGCAGGATTATGGAAGAGTTGGGGGAATGCTTTGGCAGTATACATTGCAGTGCGTTTTGTGTTTCAATATATTTATTTTATTTCACATGATTTTTCATAACTTCAGAACTCACAATTACTGGTTGCCCCTTTCTGACAGGCAGACAGTTGGGACATACTTCAAGAAAATATGTCATTTGTGTAGGACCTCTGGAAACTTTTCCATTCCAGTAATACTGATGCTATTCTGTCTATGTAATAAGAGTAGATACATCAATCCTTTAATTTCTCCAAATCTTTTTGGTTTCTAATACTATGATGGGAATGGGCCCCATTCCTAAGTCAAAGTACAATTAAAGTTCATGAAATTAATATTGTTTTAGTCTTTGATGTCAGCCAAAAGTCCTCTTCGCAGTACTTGCAATGTGCCCAGTAATGACTCCTTCTGCAATTTGTATGGAGTTACATCTATTGGTAACATATCTAAGTAGGATTGTAGACTCTTCCTTATAAGACCTGTTGCTCTGTCTACTATTGGAAGTGTCTGGGTATCTTTCCTCCACATTTCTCTCAATTCTGCCTGCAAATCCTGATATTTTATGATTCTATGTCTCTCTGTACTTAGGACACTGTAGTCACTGGGTGTGGCAATTTCAATGACCAATGCTACTTTTGTCTTCTTTTCCTGAACCACTATATCTGGTTTTCTAGCATCTATCTTTTGAACTGTTCTAATGGATGATCCCATGTGATGTAGAATTCTTCATTTTCTATGATGCTTTGTGACTCATGTTTCCAGTGTTTTTCAGCCACTTCAATACCATAATGTTTGCACAATCCCCAGTGTAACAGTCTTGCCACATTATTATGTCTTTCAGTGTACAGTCCTTCTGCCATTAGTATGTCACAACCAGCAACAAGGTGTGCAACCATTTCCAATTCAGTTTTACAAAACCTACCTTTGTCTGTTTCTCCCACATGTTCAATAGGCTTTGTAAACCAAAGTGTATGCAGCCCACTATCTTGAGCACCAATATTAACCTTTTATCTCTTGATTTGAATTTGCCTCTCCTTAACCATTCCTGCATTCGTTCCTGATCAACATGAGGTTCTTCCAGAAGTTTTCTATGCTTGCAACTATATTTATACATTTTCCACATTTCTTGGCTTCTCATCTGATCCTTCACCTTATATTCTTTTTTTTTTGTTCTTTGGCACATTCAGTTGCTGCCTGATTTTTATCTACTTGTGGCTTGATTTCAATTCCTGCTGGACGCCGATATGCTTCTGCTAGATTAAGCAGAGAAATCATCTTAGATTTATTCTCCTTGTGTTTCAAAACTTTCACTATGTTTGGGTCTTGCGAGGTCAGCAGATATGTGTGGAGTCCCATGATTGTAGATATATACATATTATCAATTTCAAGGAGACCCATCCCCGCTTCACAACAGGGAATGTATAATCTTGGTATGCACTGATTTTTATAAATCATTTGGTGAGCATGAAGCATCCTTCTTGTTTTCTTGTCTAATCTACCCAACACATTTTGGGGTCAGTCATTCACTCCAAAACTATAAGATAGTACAGGAAGAGCAAATTGGTTTATAGCTTGGATTTTGTTCCTAGATGTCAAAGCTGTTTTCAGGATTAATTTAAGTCTTCTGAAGTAATGCTTACTAAGTTTTATTCGCATTTGTTCGTATTTTATTGTTGATCCTTCATCAGTTCTCAAATATTTATACACTCCTTCTTGCTCAAGTTCTTTTATGTCACATTCTTGTCCCAAACTGATGTTTTCTAGTGTTGCAGTTTTCCTGCTTTAAAGGTTGCTTTTGCACATTTATCAAGACCAAATGACATTCTTATATCATCTGAAAAGGTTTTGACAACTTGCAGTTGTGCTTTCACTTCTTCATCTGATGAGCTATACAGTTTTAAATCATCGACAAAGAGAAGATGAAGTTATTACACTTTGTTGTTTTCTAGGAGCCAGATCATAGCCATGGCCTAAGCTGTTAAGTAGACAGCTTAATGGGTTAAGGGCAAGACAGAACAGCAGCGGTGACAAAGAGTCACTCTGGAATATCCCCCTTTGAATTTTTATCCCTGGGATAATAATTTGTCCTTCATCATGACTTAATTGCAAAGTGGTCTGCCACTGTTTCATAGCCACTGTAATGTAGTCGATTAGTGTAGGGTGTATATTACACATTTTTAAGCACTCTTGTATGCATGAATGTGGGATACTATCAAATGCTTTTTTGTAGTCAATCCATGCCATACTTAGATTCTTCCCTTTTTTACAGTTCTCCACTATGACTTTAATTAACAACAAATGATCCTTTGTTCCATATGACTTTCTTTTATTGCCCTTTTGTTCTACTGCCATAATTGGGTTTTCTTCTAAATGACTATAAACTCTGTCGGCATCAATTCCCATGTATAGTTAATACATCATTGGAAGCAAGTTATTGGTCTATAATTGCAGGTTCACTCTTAAGTAGGAGCATTGTTTTTTCTGTTGTTAACCAGGCTGGTGTCTGCTTGAGGTGCACATATAAATAGCTCTTACTCATGGCTAAATCTTGCTGCAAAGATGTTAATACTTTCAGCCAAAAGTTAGGTACTGTATCTGGGCCTGGGATTTTCCAATTAGAGGCTTTTCTTAACTTTGTTTCAATCTCTGTGGTTGTTTCTTCATCCCATTTCATATCCTGTACCTTTGAACATCTTATTCTTTCTTTAAATTCTTCTATCCATTTAGCATCTTTGTTATGTTCCACAATTTCTTCATAGATACTTCTCCAAAATATATCTATTTCTTCTTTTTTTGGTGGTCTTTCAATTCCTTTTACCTTATTTTCCAATTCTCTATAAAACTTTTTTCGGTCATCAATAAATTGCTTATTTTGTACTTTTCCTTTATATTTACCTTCATATCTTGTAAGTTTTTCTGCCTGTGCTGACATTTTTAGTTTATTTGTGATAGTGCATGATAGATCCTGGTCTGTTCTAATATTGAGCATTGCTTTTATCACATATATCTTTCTTAGTATTTTTGTTGATCTATTCCCTCTTCTATACTCTTATAACAGAGACACTTCTTGTCTTAATTGCTTTATAGTTTTCTCTGTTCGATATTTCCATGATGGTATTCAATTTCTCCCCTTCATTTCCCTCACTACCCTGTGTTCTTGTGGTAGAACTTTATCAGTTATTAATTTAGCCTCACAGTAATATATCCTGTTGACTTCTATTATATTGGATGAACCTCTGTGGACAGTCCTAATTATTGTGTTCATTTGTTTTATCAAACTTCTAACTTTTTGAGTTTTATTAACCTTCTGCAGTCTATTTCTTTCATTGATCTTGATGTATCTGTCCATGTCTATTAAATCAAGCAATTCTTCTCTTAGTTCATTTTCTTCCAAACTAAGGGCACATCTGTTGTTTTCCAATTCCTGCGGGCATTCTATAGAAGGTTCTATAGCATCTTCCTGTGACACCTTCTCTTCAGTTTCATCCTGTGTCATCCATTGCTCTATCATATGAGAACTCACTGGTCTATCACTCCTCAACATTGACTGCGTCAGAGTTTCCACAGTTTCCTGTTCCTTCCCTTGCTGTGTAGCTTCAAGTGAACGTTTATACTGGTTTCCTGTGGAAGGCTCCAAATTATCTTCATATGGCACCTGACCAATTGCTTTCTGTTCCACTGGTTTCCCCTTAATTTGGATATACATTACTCTATCCTGTTGTGTTGCTTTCTGAATTAGATTTTCTACAATGAATCCTTCACTTTGCAGGTAATCCATAACCTCAGTTTCTATTTCTTTAACTTCTCCATTACTAATCTCCTTTTCTACTTTTCCTCTTTGTCTTCTAATTTTTGTATCGTAAAGTTTACAATGTCTGTATTCCTTTGCCTGTATTTCTCTTCAAATATCTTTGGTGCTGCACTTTTTGTATTGGTTAGTTTTGCTTTCTTCTTTGCATAAATATTACACCATATTAAATCTCTTTTTCTTTCCCATGTCTATATTTCTTCTTCAAATGTTTCCTGGTCTTCCTGTTTCTCCCTGCTTTGGGGCCTCACTCCATTCTGCTGTGATCTAACCAGTGTTAGACCTTCTACACTAAATCTTTCACTTCACAGGCACTCCATAACTTCAACTTCTATTTTTTTAACTTCTACTTTACTAATCTTCTTTTCTACATTCCATCTTTGTGATATTATTTTTTATTGTGAAATTTTCCATATATGGATGCCTTTGCCTGTATTTCTCTTTGAATATATTTGGGACTGCCTTCTTTGCATTGATTAATTTGGCTTTGACCTTTGCATAAATATTGCACCATATCAAATCTCTCTTTCTTTCCCATGTCCATATTTCTTTTTTATGCTTTTCAAATATTTTTTGTTTTGTTGTTTATATTTTTGCACTTCCTCAAATGCTTCTTTTTCGAAACAGATCAAGGTTTCTTGATCTATATACTGTTTTTCACAAATCTGTTGTATTAATGAACATACAATTTCATTTGAAGCTTCTGACAGTTTTCTTGTGAAAGTATTTTTCTTCCCTCTAATTTCTCTCTTAATCATTTTGTATATCTTGTGTCTGGAAATTCTGGGCTTTTTGCATAATAGTAACAATACATAATTTCTTTCTTATCCTTAATAGTCCACTTTATCGTCTTTATGGCTCTTCATTGACCTATCAGTTTTTGTGATTTTTGTGGACTGCTACTTCCTTCTGCAACAGGGGGGGGGGGCATCCTCCCCCTGGGCCTGCCTGGCCCCATTGCAGTAATGTTTCTATATTTTGAAGATTCTACACTGTCATCTTTTCCAGTCCTGGCACCAGTGCGCCTACCAGGACTGTCCACTTTTTTATCTTGGGTCTTGTGCACCAAGCTCTCTTTTTTAGTTTTTGACCTACTTCTGTCCATGATATATGCTATATAAATACAGTCTATATATCAGTGCCGCCTTGGTGAGATTTTGTGAAAACAGGGTCCACCTCATGAAGGTACTCACCAAGTCCTGAGGATAAATTTGATTTCAGCACTACTGCTCTCCTTTGCTTGCTGACATTTCATGTCTCCATTTGGATTCCCTGAGGGGGTGCCTCAATGTGAAGGGTGACCAAACAATACAATGCAGATATAAGACTGGAAAACTGATGTCTAGCATAAGGCACCAGATAATGAGTCTGGGTTTGCTGTCAAAAGAATGTTGTTTAGTCTACCTTAAATCCAGCTACATCTATGAGCAGGAGTGTTCTCTATGCCTGGCAGGGGACAAACAATGGAAGCAAGTGGTCACCAAACATGCTTCACAATCATTTTAACTTCAGCAAGTATGAGGGTTTTAGATTTCAGGAGGGCATCTTTTGACAAAATGGGCAGCGTGCAAATAAAACTCTTAAATGCATAAATGAAGGTCATATGGCTGAATGAAGAGACAAGTACAGCAGCTATCACAGAGGCAATAAATATTTCTGTGAAGTAAGTTAGCAAATTGAAAAAGAAAGAAATGAAAGCACATAGTTCTCTAATGAGGTGAACTCAAAGGCTAGGGAAGCATGTATAACACTTAGGAAATCTAAGGAATCATGGTAAGGGGAAATGCCCATTGATGTAGTCAGATGAACAATAGTCCCATGGGTTCTATGGCATAGAGGGGTGATGCAGCCAACCTGAGTTTGAGTTGTGGCTCTGGCAGTGGTGGCACTAGATGAGTTGGAGGTGGGAAGGAGTGGCTTTTTACTGACTAATGCACTCCTGCCCATGATTTGACACACCCGTTATGATGGGAACATTGCCATAGTCATGAGGCAGATTGACATTAGTATCTCAGCACTGAAATTTGGGCTGAAATTAACTGGCATTACGAGCAATGATGCCCACAATATCAGTAGCTCCACTCAGTTAGGGTATAGAAAAAAAATGCCCCTGGCATGCAGGACAGCATGTATAAGGTCAGTAAGGTGTTTGATGATATTTGGCCTAGTGTTGGTCTCAATGGGATAACATGCTCCTGATCGGGGGAATAATACACAGAAGGTTCTTTATTCTAACTCCTGATTTACACAAAGGGGGCATATTACGTACATGGTTGAGAAAGAATTTACTGAAGAATAGTGTAGCATCATCATGAAACAAACTGTCATTTAGCCAATGGATTCCAACATTTGTTTGAAAGTTTATGGCTCGCACTTTGTCATATTCCCAACAGAACTAGATTAACAGCAGTAATGATGGAGATCCCCCTATATCTGTGAAGGCCCAACCTACTGTGTGAAGAAAGACCACTTCAGCTCTCTGTATTGTTTTCCTACACATCTTACCTTTACTGCTTTCTCTAGTAACTCATTTTGCACAAACCCAGGCTTTCTTGCAGTAATTTACTGCATATTCTAATGAACACCTTGTAATGCTTATATCTTGTTTTTATTAGAAGTTTATCTTGACCTTACATGGGATTTTATAAATCATTCCCTTTTGCAGTTCTTATTGCAGTGAAGCAGGATATAGAGGGGAGCCTTCATAAAACATGCCTTTCTCATCAAATAACTGGTCTCAAGAAACTGATAAAGCAGAACAGGAATCCTGCACAGCCAGGCCTTGGGACTCTGGGGGACTTAATGATCAGACTATGCAGTCCCATCAGCAATATCCTTATCAGAAGCCCAGGACTTGAGGAGGTTATGGTTTGGATTAAAGATACTGCTTGAACTCCATGAATTCAGCTTTCTAATATAAAAGTAGTGTATCACATAGATTTATTTAACTATTTTGTTTTCAAGTAGTCAGTTCCATAGCAGTACATCACCCAGTATTAATCTACTAATTTTTACAACAAAGCTGCCACATATGACTGAGTACATACTCATGTAATAAAGCAAAAATGCAATCATTATCTAATCAGAGATGCCACTGCACCACATTACATGGTATTAATTGCCTCATATCAATCATAAGCGTCAACAGCAATGTTACCACAAATGAATAAATACTTCTGCACAAAATAAAGCAATAAAGTGTTTAATTATCAAATATGAAACATCATAGCTTCAGAACACTTCAGTAGGATAGCAAGGAAACAGTTCAGATAAAAAAAAACATGGAGAAATTTGAGCTATAGCTGGTACTCCCAGATTTAAATTATGGATGGCATAGTGCTGAATAATTGCTTTATATGAAAATACTTCTATATTGCATGGTAAAATAATATAATTAAATGTACACATTTCTTGTTTGTCTTGGCAAGAAAGTCTTTTATCGCCACACAAACAAGCAAGCCTTAACAGGTAATCGACATTGTAAACAAAATGATGAGCGGTCCTTTAACTTTTATTGCACAGAACATATAATCACTGAAACGGTAAGGAAAAAGAGCAACATAAGAACATAAAGCTTCATTTTGCTAGCAATATGTTATTAGCATGTGACTGATCATGTAATAGATAGGCCAGGCCTTTGAGTAGATGAGCCTCACATATTTAAATGCCTCAAAGAAAACTACAGTGTCCAAATGTGTACAATGTTTCAAGGAAAGTAATATATGAGAATAAGGGGACACTGTTTTGAGATACCTAGTGGAAGGCTTATAAGGTGTGTGAGGCTGTATTTTGTACCTATTGGTGTTTAATGACTGGAACAACCTCTTTAAATGGATGTTAGCATCAAAAGCAATAAAAAATTCAAGAACGAATAGGATAGACATAAGGCAATTTTTATTCTACATGGTAGGAAAATGAAATAAGCTGTCACTTAATGAAGGTCTACAGTTTATTCGGGTCTATATTAGAATGATGAAACCTCACTTAAGTGAATCCCGAAAGGCCGACACATAAACAGCGAACCACATGAACACCGAACATCCTTAAGCGCGAAATTCAAATTACCGAATTGCCATAGTTGTCCACACCATGTTTAGTGAGGTAAAACGTCAGTAGGAGATTCACTTATCCGGTATAGCTCCCTAACGTAAATGTTCAATAGTTACTGACCTTAGGGTTAGGGTGCAGGTTAAGGTGAGTGCATATATAGCAATACATTCATATTTGTTTTGTTTGGGTAGGCAGTACGTAGCGGGCGGTGGAGTTGGCCAACTATGGCAATTCGATATTTTGAATTTCGCGCTTAAGAACATTCGGTGTTCTTGCGGTTTGCTGTGTATGTGTTGGCCTTTCGGGATTTGCGTAAGTGAGGTTTCGGCATTCTAATATTAAATGCTTATTCAGGGAGGAGAGAAAGATGTGGACGAAGTGGACCCAGTGGTCTTTATCTTATAGTTTTATATACTAGGCTAACCACTAACTAGGAAAACTACTCGTGTACCAACACCTTTGCCCATCGATTCTTGGAATTCATAAATTCCAATGCCCTGGATCAACTAATCCATAGTCCCACCAGGGGCTCCAATATCCTAGACCTGGTCATTACCAGTATGGGAAATCGATGCTCCACACCTATGGTCACCACCCCTCGTTGGTCAGGTCAGACCATAAGTTAATCACCCTTAACATCCACATCCCACCCCCCAGTAAGGAAACCTCCATAAAAAACTTCTCCAAAGCTAACTTCATGCTACTCAAGTCAGAAGTTACAAACTTCATGACACCCATGCAGATGGGAACTGAAAGTTTGACTGCTGAGTCCTACACTAAGGCACTGTACGAGCACATCCACTCATGCATGAATCGTGCCATCCCAGATAGAACCAAGATGCTCTCCTCCAAAAAAAGGAAGCCAATCTGGTGGTCCCCTCCCATAAACAACCTTTACAACAAAAGGAAGAAACTATTGCAGAAAAGAGGAAAACCCCAGATTGCAAAAAACTCCCTTACCAGCCTCAGTAAGAAGCTGAGATCCCTCATAAAATCCTCCAAAGCTAGTTACAAAAATAAAATTTCCAAAGATTCCAAAGACAGCCACAAGGCATTCTATAACTATATCAAGAATCTAAATGACAATGCTCAAATCTGCTCTGAGCTACAACAGAATGGCATTAAATATACTGATCCCAAGGATATTGCCAATATCCTGGCAGATCGATTCAGTGCCAACTCCCCCCCCCTCTCACCCCCGAAATGGCCCATCTCAATACTGGAAGATTGCCAAATTTTGGTAATAATGGCCACACAGGTAAAAAACACACTCTCCAAAGCTAAGAATACAGCATCCATGGGACCAGATGGCATCCCGTGCTGTGTACTACATGAACTACAAAATAAACTGGCACCTCACCCAAGTGTCATGTTTAATCATAAGCTCACCTCAGGCTTCATGCCCACTGAGTGGTGCACAGCTACAGTTGTCCCAC
>NC_056744.1:1011236866-1011261866 GCF_019279795.1 Protopterus annectens
CTTTTCCACTGGACGGATTGTTGCCTAGTTGACAGATAGCTTTTAAACTAGGCTATAGGAGAAGGGACAAAGGATAGGGATGTCAGGGTGTCTAGTAGTAAGGAATGTGAAACTATGTCAAATGCTTTTGAGAGGTCTAGAAATATTTCAGATACAAAGTTATTATTATTTCTATGTTGGTTGATCAGATTGGTGAAAAAGAGCAGAGTAGTGGTTGTGCTATGGTGTTGTTGGAAGCCATGCTGTGTAGGGGAGAGGAGATGGTGTGAGTTTAGGAATTGTGTTACCTGAGAATGTATACATTTCTCTAGTATTTTAGATAAGGGGTAGAATGGCAATGGGGAGATAATTTGAGTATTCATAAGAATTTCTGCCTTTATGTAGTGGAATAATGTATGATACATTCCATAGCTGTGGGACATATGCTTCTTGTATGGAGCGATTGATAAGAATAGAAATAGGGTAGGATAAGGATTCAGCAGCTATTTTTGGGAAGTTGGCTAGTAGATTGTCAGTGGCAAGGGTGGTAGGTTTCAGTTTTAGGGGGTATTTTTTAATTGTTGAGGTGGGAATGGGTGAGAGCATAAAGGATGGGATGCTGTCAGGGCATTTGGTTGGGTTATATGTAGGGCTGTTTTTGGATAGTTGGGAGGATAGTGTTAAGATGGATTCTGTGAAGTGGTGATTGAATTGGGAGGCAATGTCCTTGTTGTCATTTGTGGAGTTAGGAGTGGGAGTGGTAGTTTTGCTTGGCTTTAGGAGAGAGGTAATGGCATGCCAAAACGTTTGGGGATCTTTTGAATGTTTGTTTTGGATATTGAGAAAGTAATTTTGTCTATCGAGTTTATTTTGCCTCTTGGCCGGATTTCTAAGTTGTAGGTAACTTTGTTTGGCTAGGCTAGTATTGTATTTCTTCCAAATTCTCCAAGCCTTATCCCTTGACTTTAGAAGGACTCTAGTTTCCCTAGTTAGCCATAGTGCTTAGTTTGACTTGGCTCTTATTTTCCTAATTGGTGCGAGTCTATCAAGGACATTGATAAGAATATTGTTGAAGTAGTCAACGGCTTGGTCTAGATTTAAGGTCTGTAGTGGTTTCCAGTTACTATGTTTTAGAATACTGTTTAGTTCTTGTATATTTAGTTTACGATCATCTATGACTTGTCTAAAAACAATGGGTTTGGCTGTGTTGGTATGTTTCTGCAGGAGGAAGGTGGGGAGATGGTCACTAAGACCATTAGGAAGGCATCCTGTCTGATAGTTTTGTTTGGGGCAGTTAACTAGTGTCCAATCTAAAAAAGGCTGTTTGTGGGTTTTTTGTCGATTCTAGTGGGTTCTTGGATAATTTGGGTAAAACTGTAAATATTAATATGGTTAGTGGGTTGTTAGAGATACAGGCTGACCAATCAGTGTTCAGGACACCTAGTAAGATGGTTTCTTGGAGGAGATTAACTGTGGCCCATTGTAACATTTCTTCAATGATGGGAGAGTTATTATCTGGGGGAATATAACAGCAGAGAATGGTGATAGTTTTTGTGTTATTTATGCTTAGGGTTGAACCTAAAGTTTCGGCATTTAAAAATTTAGGTGTAGGGGTTTGTAGAGGTTTGATGTTGATTGTATTTTTGTATAGGATAGCAACTCCACCTCCCTTTTTGCCCACTCTATCCAGTCTTAGGATATTATATCCTGGTGGGAGAATTTCTTCAAACAGTAAATTGTTGAAACACAAGACCAAAATGGATATGAGTCACACCAATGTGAATATGCCACTCCTTGACCAAGCAGGTGCCATTTCATCATTGCAACAGAGGAGCATGGTAATGAAAAACATGTTGATAATTTTCAGGTGAAGTAAGTGACGTTTATGTGTGATTGCAGTTCCAGGAAAGAAAGCTGCATGGACTACACAGGCTGACGGAGTGGTCTGGTGCCTAGCTAAATATATTATCTTGGAGACAGCTTACAAGTTTGATGTCAGGACCTATATAACATTCACAACAGCATTCCTCTTGCCAACCATGGTGCTTTATAGTCTTAAAACATTGTTTTAGTTAATATAGTTATACCTACCTGTTTCAAATCTTGCAATCTCATTCAATTTTTCATATTTCTTGCAATTCCTATTGGATTTAACATAAGCTAGATAACCAAGCTTTTACCCATGACTTAATCTTTAATTATACTTCCTTACTGTGCTTCACATGTTATGTTCACCTTTCCATCTGTCATCAAATTTTATAAGACCTGACCCCCAGCAGTTTGGTTTTATTAAGGGTAGATCCTGTATAAGAAATCTGATAATTTTTTCTGAGAGGGGAACACAAGCCATGGACAGTAATCTTGTTGTCCATACAGCATATCTTGACCTTGCCAAGACATCTGATACCATAAAATACCACAAATTAACATAATGTTTTCAAGCTAACTGTGCTCCAAATTGATCCCTGTGTAGTTAGGTGCATAGCATATTGGCTGAGAGGTAGAACCCGCACAGTAAGGATAGTGAGTCCTCAGAGAACATGAAGGTAACTAGTGATGTCTATCATGGATCTGTACTAGGACCTCTGCTATTCAGCATGCACTTCTATGATCTCCAAATTAAAAAGGGGATTTCTGTTTAACCAGGTTTGCAGATGATTGTAAACTGTGTACCATCCTGAAATTCCCTTCTGACATGCAAAGGTAACACTTGAACATACACGTTAAATTCTACTACATAGAAATTTGGCCAAAACTAAATGATAAAAAGGGCAATATTGTCACATTTAGTAAACAATTTCTCCACCAGCTTATAGTATGGATAACACTCCACTCCAAAATGAAGATGTTATGAAAGGCCTTGGAACACGGGTAGATAATACTTTCTCCTTTGATCTTCATGTTGCAACAGTGGTTAGGAAATCCTTCTAACTGGCACAGGTGAACCCAAGGGGTATCTCCTCTAGATCCAATAAGTCATTACCCCTCTGTATGCCACACTAACTAGGCTCTATCATCAAATACTACGCCTCCTTTAGGATGTATCTTAATAGACATATAAAGCAGCTGGAGAGACTCCAAAGGTTTGCAACAGAATGGAATATGGGCTTAAAAGACCTGAGCTAAGGTCGGGAGCTTTGTCCCTGTATTCAGTGTTTTATAGACTTCTCAGGTGTGTGAACTATGCCTTGCTTTGCGTTCTGGGCCATAAGAGGTTTGCTAGTCCAGGATCTCTTACATATCCACAAATCAAGCAGCCCAGCAAATGCTAGGAATAAAATTCTGAACCTGCTTCAAAAAAAAAAAAAAAAAGTCATGGACGTAAAATAAATTTGTTACACAACAACTATCTCTCCTCTGGAACAAACTTCCACGCCAGATCAAGCAATGTGGTAAACTTGAAAACAAGAAATAAGGTTAATATGATTTTTGAATTTTTATAAATGGATCATTACTTTATTCTGTGTTATGTGGTCTGAAGAAGCTTGCTAGCGAAAGCGCTTACCGTTCCATGGTCATTTAATAAAAGACTTTTATGCATAAGAATTTCAAGGAGTTGCCTGGCTGCTTCGTTGTGAATATTTTCACAGTTTTTAAGAAATAAGGTGTGTTTACTGTGTGACCTAATAAATACCAGTAACCAAGAAAGGGTCCATGTAGTCCAAGTCACACAATAGGTGGTAATGTATTTCATGTTAGTTTTAATAGGTGATGTGTTCACTTTAAATTTCTGATGAATTTTTAATTAACTTATTGATTTATTAGAGATGTTTGAAACTATATAAACTCCCTGGTTGTTTTAATTAACTGTTCTGAAGAAGTCCTGAGTATTGTGGATGATTTATTAAAATATTACTTGTTTGGATTAAACAGACTGCATTCTTCATTTACCACCTGTGGTGGACTACATGGACCCCTTCTTGGTTCTTGGCAATGTGGTAAACTATTTTCCTTTAACAAGGAGTTAGGGAATTGAAAGGGTATTCACAAAGTAATCCCAGGTATGATGGGCCTATTGCTCCTTGAAAAAGGCGGTAAGTTCTGAGAGTGGGTACTGGTAAGGTGTAAAGGGCCACAAGGCCCAATTGCCATATATTTTTATGATTTCTATGAGTAAGCTCTATATCATGATAACTACACAAAGTGTATTACATTGGAGTCAATCAAATGTTTGATAACACTGCTTTTGAAAGTAGTATTGCCAGTTAAAGTAATCAATTTTAGATTAGGAAATCACTGAGTGCCTGAAAACAGAAAATGAACAATTACAATTTTCGATCTCTTATAAAAAAATTTGAACAGTAGGCACAGGTATGCTTTCAATGACTTTCTGTACACTTTAGGGAAAGGCTGATTTAATCTGGGAACCACATTTTTTGGAGAAGGGGTGAGGAATAGGTGCAGCTTTATATTTCTGTGAAGCTGAAGTATTCTACGACATCACAACTGAAAATTATGAGTATCCAGTACTAAGAAAGCATCGATAAATCATTTTAATACTAATTTCCTCTTAACCTGTATAAAGCAGCATAAACAGAACTTGGCTTCCATAAGGACAATGGGAAAGAAGCTATGTATAAGACACAGTGATCAACATAGTGAAAGATATCTCTTTTCCTGCATATGGAATGACTTTGGAGCTGAAGATAAACATTTTATACGAATAAGGGGCACTGCCCTTATCATCAGGGGTGTGTTGGGGGGGGGCACTTTTTGCCATAAAAAATAATTGTGTTGAGCCATCTCTGTGGATGTATAGGGATAACACCCTGATTATGAGCCATATGTCCTGTATTTGATTAGAGCCCTGGGTGTTAGAAGAGCTATATAGGAGAAAATGAGAGTGAGGGGCTGATGCTGGCTCTTAGATGATCACTAGGTTAAAGACCATAGGGAGCCTTTTTAAGCCTAGCCATGCTTTGCAAAGTTAAGAATCAAGCACTGTACCTTGTCAGTGTAAGATAAACACCTTAACCATTATACTAACTCTGAATCATCAACGTTAAAGGGAAAGATTGTGGTAATAGTCCTCCTGCACTGGTGATTCCTGGTGTAAACTAGGTGCAACAGCAGGCACTGAACAGTGGCATGTGCATGCTTATCACACAGCATGATGCACTGCAGCCAATAAGGGTTTCTCCCTTTTTAATTTCTACAAATCTTTTGGGGTTCTAATACCATGATGGAAATGGACCCCATTCCTAAGTCAAAGTATGACTGAAGTTCATGAAATCAGTATTGTTTCACTCTTTGATGTCAGCCAAAAGTGCTCTTCGTAGCACCTGCAATGTGCCCAGTACTGACTCCTTCTGCAATTCGTACAGAGTTACATGTATTGGTAGCATAGTTAATAGGACTGTATAATCTTTTTATAAGACCAGTTGATCCTACTACTATTGGAACTATCTGGGTATCTTTCTTCCACATTGCTCTCATTTCTGCTTGCAAATCCTGAAATTTTATGACTTTGTGTCTCTCTGTATGCAGGACACTGTAGTCACTGGGTGTTGAAATTTCAATGATCAATGCTACTTTTGTCTTCTGTTCTTGGACCACTATATCCAGTTTTCTAGGAACTATCTTTTGAGCTGTTGGTAATGGATGACCCCATGTGATGTAGACTTCATCATTTTCTATGACCCTTTGTGGCTCATGTTTGCAGTGTTTTTCAGCCACTTCAGTACCATAATGTTTGCACAATCCCCAGTGCAACAGTCTCATCACATTATTATGCCTTTCAGTATGCAGTCTTTCTGCTGTTAGTATGTCACAACCAGCAATGAGATGTACAACTGTTTCCAGTTCTGTTTTACAAAACCCAACATATGTCTGTTCCTCCCACATGTTCAATGGACTTTGTAAACCACTGTGTATGTAGTCCACTATCTTGTGCAGCCAATATTAACCTTTCATCTCTTGGCTTGAATTCACTTCTCCTTAACCATTCCTATGTTCATTCCTGATCAACATAAGGTTCTTCCAGAGGTTTTCAATACTTGCAATTGTATTTATGCATTTTCCACATTTCTTGCCTTCTAATCTGGTTCTTTGCTTTATATTCTTTCTTTTGTTTTTTGGCACATTCAGTTGCTGCCTGATTTTTATCCGCTTGTGGTTTGATTTCCATTCCTACTTGATGCCAATATACTTCTGCTAGCCTAAGCAGGGAAGTCATCTTAGATTTATTCTCCTCATATTTCAAAACTTTCACTACACTTAGGTCTTGTGTGGTCAGCAGATATGTATGCAGTACCATGATTGCAGATCTAGCAATGTAATCAATTTCAAGGAGGCCCATCCCTCCTTCGGAACGGGCAATATATAATCTTGGTATGCACTGATTATTTTATTTATTTATTTCCAGTTTAATGACCAGAGAGGTCCACTGGGCTCAGAGAACCCATTTTCAGTGGAGGCCCAGGGAGAAAACCTCAACAATACATAGTTTAATTAAAGATACAGGAAAGTATAGTAAAAACAGTTACAAAATACAAATACATTTCAAGTTGGAGACATATAATGTACAATGGTTACATAACATATACATTTTGAGGATGTAAAGTATATGTTCATTTCAAACAGAAAAGAGAAAAAACTGTATACATTATATACATTAGTAGCAGTATCGTTGTATTAGCAAACATTCAGAGTGAGCCCATGTATTTAGAAA
The DNA here is from genome assembly GCF_019279795.1 of Protopterus annectens. Lineage (NCBI taxonomy): Eukaryota > Metazoa > Chordata > Ceratodontiformes > Protopteridae > Protopterus > Protopterus annectens. Next base: position 1,011,243,516 of record NC_056744.1, read on the forward strand.
TTCCAGATAGAGTGAAGGCTAGGACTAACAGTAGGCTAGGAGGGGAGCCTACAGTTGCATTTCCAATTAGAAGAGAGGTAAGAATGGAGCAGAGATTTAAAGTTGTCAGTGTTCTCTGAAGTCCTTAATGAAGGAGGAAGAGAATTCCATTTTTTGGGTAAGAAAAATTATAGGAGAAGTTGTCCAGCAGGACACTTAGGTTTGTGGACATTGATAAGGTTTTGGTGTTCTGATCTGAGAGTTCTATTTGGGGTGTAAGGTGGTAGGATATTAGTCAGTGAAGGGAATTTAGTGGGCTGGAATATTAGCCTGTGGGCTGTAGTAAGTTGGAGGTAGTTTAAATAGTTGGGGAGTTCTAGCCAGTTTAACAAATGGAAGTCAGTACAATGATGGGAAGAATATTTGGCTTTGGAGGCGAATTTGGAAATGTTATTATAATAGTTTTCAAGTTTGGAAGAGATAGAGGAAGATAGGTTGGTTAATAAAGGAGCGCTGTACATTAAGGAGGGAAGTAGATAGGTAGTGGAAAGAGTTTATCTAGTAGAAGGAGAGAGGAAGTGGTTGTTTCTTTATAGCATGCTGAGTTTTCGATGTTTTTTTTTAATGTTTTGCTGTATGTGTCTATTGAATTTTAGGTGTTCATCTATGGTTACTCCAAGTAATTTAGTGAAGGAAATGACCTCTATGGGAGAGTTGTTATGGCTGATAATTTTGAAGGAGCTTTTATCAAGAGGGAAAGATTTCAAGGGGGAGAATAGCAATATTTTGGATTTGTTAGCATTTAGAGAAAGGTGGTTTTGAAACATCCAGGTCTCAGTGGTAGAGAAGGCAGTGTGTGCCTTTGTTTGGAGCACTGGGATGTTAGAGGCAGAGCAGACTAAAGTTGAGTCATCTGCATATTGTATGATTTTGGTGTTAGGTATCGCAGAGTGGAAATCATTGATAAAGATATTGAACAGCATTGTACCAAGAATGGATCCCTGGGGTAAACCACTGGGGGTAGGTAGAAAAGATGAGGTGCATTTTCTCCATTTCACAGCCTGAGATCTATCAGACAGGTAATTTGAGAACCAGGATAGGGTATTGTGGTAGAGATTAAGGTTAGAAAGGTGGGTCAGGAGATGGGTGTGGGAGACAGTGTCAAATGCCTTGGAAAGATCCAATAAATAAATAGGAAAGATTATACAAGATTTTTGTAAATCATTTGGTGAACATGAACCATCCTTCTTGTTTTCCTATCTAATTTATCCAACACGTTTTGGGGTCAGTCAATCACTCCAAAATTGCAAGTTAGGACAGGAGGACCAAATTGGTTTATAGCTTGTTACTAGATGTCAACGCTATTTTCAGGATTAATTTAAGTCTTCTAAAGTACTCCTTACTAAGTTTTATTTGCATTTGTTCATGTTTTATTGTTGATCCTCCATCAATTCCGAAATATTTATACACTACCTCTTGCACAAGTTATTTTATATCACATTCTTGTCCCAAACTGATGTTTTCTTGGTGCTGCAGTTTTCTTGTTTTAAAGGTCGCTTTTGCACATTTATCAAGACCAAATGACATCCTTATATCATCCAAAAAAGTTTTGACAACTTGCAGTTGTTCTTTCAGTTCCTCATCTGATGAGTTGTACAGTTTCAAATCACTGACAAAGAGAAGATGAGAAGTCTTTACACTTTGTTGTTTTCTAGGAGCCAAATTATAGCCATGGCCTAAGGTGTTAAGTAGACATCTTAAGGGCACTACTTGTCTTGGATAAATTAGATAGGAAAACAAGAAGGATGGTTCATGTTCACCAAATGATTTACAAAAATCTTAAGGGGGTTAAGGGCAAGGCAGAATAGCAGTGGTGACAGAGTCACCCTGGAATATCCCCCTTTGAATTTGTATCCCTGGAATAATAATTTGTCCTTTATCGTCACTTAATTGCAAAGTAGTCTGCCACTGTTTCATGGTCACTGTGATGTAGTCAATCAGTGTAGGGTGTATCTTAAACATTTTTAAGCATTCTTTTATCCATGAATGTGGGATACTATCAAATGCTTTTTTGTAATCAGTTCATGCCATTGTAAATTCTTCCCCTTTTTACAGTTCTCCACTATGACTTTATTTAACAGCAAATTATCCTTTGTTCCATATGACTTTCTTTTATTGCCCTTTTGTTCTATTGCCTTAACTAAGTTTTCTTCTAAATGACTATAGACTCTGTCGGCATCAATTCCAGTGTATAATTTATATGTCATCAGAAGGCAAGTTATTGGTCTATAATTTTTAGGTTTTCCATATGGAGGAACTTGTGTATTAATAGGCCAATGAAGCAAGCCCCAGTTTGGTGGCATGCAGTTGAAAAGAATGGTTCATAGGTAGTTACTAGGCTCGCAGTTCAGGGACCACTGAGGAACAGCCCAAATTCCCTGTAGCCCCTAAGCACTGTCAAGTTAAGTGACTTATAAAACCAAAAATAAAAAATAAAAAACATGGAAAAAACAGCACAGTGGCAGGAAAGAGAACCAGCTTTATTCGTGACTAAGCGCTTTCACCTTCAAATCCTAGGCATCATCAGAGTCACTAAACATACACATCACTTCCTTTTTATAGTAAAATATACATGACATCATCAAAGTCACTCAACAAATACATCACTTCCTATTTACATTAAAATACACATGACATCAGACATATAAAAATTCAATCATTGCAATTCTGGTTTAAAATCCTGTGCAGTATAATTGTATTAAATATAAAACCTGTATTAAACATATTAAAAATACTAAAATGATTTGTAAACCACCCTTTTGACATAATTAAAGAATGCACACTGGCTGAATTAAATATTAAAAGACTTCCATTTGAGAAGGGGTACAATAGAAATATTGCCATTAATACCTAGAGAATTCTTAACATTTAATGTCAATTGCCATATTGTTTCTCTTAGTTCTAAAATCACTTTAGTATTGCCACCTCTTCCCCTTTTCTTCACTATGGCTATCCCCACACTTTGTCATCTCTTGGTAGGGGAACATGTAATACTACAAGTGTTGTATACCTAGCAACATGTTCCACATGCTCGGCATTCTATGTTGGTAAAACCATACGGAGATTGAAAGATAGAATTGCCGAGCATGTGAAGGACATTAAAAATAAGAAGACAAGTAGTGCCCTTCATAGACATTCTGTCATATGTCAGAATTTTAAGAGGTTTCTTTTTTTCATTATTGACATAGTGAACTATAGTTCCATTGTTGGATTTTATGGTAAGAAATGGCAATGGAACCTTACTAGTGGGGGTAAAGAGTAACAGCTTTGTTTTATTTGGATTTAATAGAAGACTCCTGTGAGTGATCCAGTTTTCTACCTTATAAAAGGTGCTTTGGGATAGATTCTGTAAATCTGTCGGAGAGGTAACAGAGCAGATTATGGTAGAAGCATCCACTTACTGAATACACATTACTTTTGGGATGACTGTATTCAAATCATTAATGAAGCTGGAGAATAGGAGCAGGCTTAATATAGACCCCTGAGGGGCTCCAAGGGTGATTGGTAATAGGGTGAATAGATTCCCCTTTCATAATACAGCTTGTTGTCTGCCACTTAGATAAGACTAAAACCAGAGAATTGCTTGGTTATCTAGTGAGAGTGTTTTTAGTGTACTTATTAGTAAGTGGTGGTTTACCATGTCGAACGCCTTGGATAGGTCTAAGAAAAGGACAGATGAGAGCTTGTTGTTGTTACGGTTTTGATTTATTGTATGAGAGAATGATAGAAGGGCTGAGGTTGTATTATGGTATGGTCTAAAACCATGCTGGGAGGAGGGTAGAAGATTGTTCAGATTGAGATAGGGTAGGAGTTTGTGGATACAATTTTCCATGATTTGTCTCAAGGATGACAGGATGGCTATAGGTCTATAGTTTGATAATTCAATGGAGCTACCTCCTTTATGAAGAGGAATAATATGAGAGATCTTCCATATGGAAGGGATATAGGCTTTGAGAATAGTTCTCTTGAGTAGTATTTGTCAGAAAAATATGTATTAATGCGTGTGCTTAATGCTAATTAGAAACTAAATGAGTTAACACGTTTTTCATTCTATTTTATATGCACTATTTTATATACAGCTTAGTTTTATATGAGACTAAAAGATGCTTTTGAAACTGCAGTGTGCTTTCTGAAACTTGCAAGATGCCCTCTGACCTAGTAACTGCTAGCACAGCAAAATTCATGTTTAGAAGCAGGTGATTATCTGCTAGGTCAGGAAGCAATGAATGAACAATGCCATATTCTGTAATGTAATGATTTTGAACAATTAGCTCTGTTCGAAGTATGAGAACATGCACAGCTGCAGAAGGAAGAGATAAAACAGACAAAGGACTGTTGGAGAAATGAACTGCAATCTATACATTGCATATATCTAACCGGTGGTAGCCAAGGCCACATTGTTTTTCTTAGGAAGTTTCTCACAAAAATTGATAATACAAGCAGAATTTTACAAAACAATCACTACGAAATGATGATATTAAAACTTGTGATTTACTACGTCAGCTTGGTAGGGAATGTCTTATTAGAAAATGTATAAAAATGCTTGCATTTCCTGATTCTAGTCAGACAAACTCTGTATTAGCACATTTTTGTCTTCTTGCTGCAAGATTAAAATGCCTTAACCTGAACCTACCATGTATTGATCATTTTTAAAGTATATTTTTCCTTTGACAGATTGGTCCTCTGGACCGGAAACATATCTCTCACTCTAGCTCAGGTCAGAATTGGGCCCGGTGGCATGAACCCGTACGGAGAAGAGGCCACATCGGTTCTTCTGCTTTGAAAGACCTCCGACTGAATTGTCGTTCAAAAGAGGCCAGCCACTGTTTCTGATCTGTGATCGGAGGACGAGTCAACGTTCCAGTGGGATCAAGACAAGGAGGCTCAGGTAAGGAGGAATTTACCTTTTTCTGTTTTAGATCAGGGACTTGTTACAGTATTATTGTTTTTATCAGGGAGATTTGCATGTGCAGATCAGGGACAAAAAAGATTGCTCTCTTGTCATAGATCAGGGAAACAGAATAGGTAGGCAGTTATTCTAGATAAACTGTGAAAAAGTGTAAGTCATGGTACCACGTGATAAAAAGGGTTACGTAACAATTTCTAACTTAGCTAAGGCAACATGGGAAATCAGTGCACAAAAAGTTCCCGAGACCCGCCCTTAACCGAAGACGTGAAATAAATGCAATTACAGCGTACCGATAATATTAGGTATTATACAAAATGGGTTAATAAATATAAATTTGATGGTAATTAAGACAAACCTTCACTTATTCAACTTGTTAGACAACTTAAAACAGATGTGAAAGGTCAGCTAAAACAGCAATGACAATTAGGAGTCCCTCAGGCACACAGGTGGCTTGAGGAAGCAAACCGCAGGGAACAAAAAATTAAAAATTCAAAAGCAATGTCTTTAGATAAAGAAGACAATAACTTGGTAATAGCAACAGCCCCTCTTCCTCCTCCGCTTCCCTTACCAGAATATGAAGCGAGTGGACAATCTGATCCACCTCCGCTATACCCAGCTGTTCCTGCAAAACCAAAACCGTTTGTCAGAGATCCTATCGAGACCAGGTCTCGAGCACGCAACTTAAGAGGGGATATTGAATTGTATGAAATAAATAAAAATTCACAAGCTATGAGTGAAGAAGAGATAGGTCCACTCATAGAAGTACCAAATCCGCAGGCAGGACAGGCAGGACAGGACCCAACTCTTCTAGTATATAGACCGTGGACACCGGAAGACATCCGGAAGGCCACAGAGGGAATTCCCCATCCAAAAGTTAATTTTAGAAAATTCTTAGTAGACTTACAAGGCATGAGGTTAAGTTACCATTTGAATGGAGAGGAAGTAGAGAAAGTAGTCAGACAAATTGTAGGTACAGATTGGTACATGATCAGTGGCAACTGGAATCCCCGTGACGCAGAGCTTAGACCACTCCTACATAGTAACGCAGAACTGGACAACAGAGTGAAAGGTCTGACAGACCGAATCTCTGAGAAATGGAAGCCTAGGGCTGATTGGACTTGCATTAATCAATGCATACAACAAGAAGGTGAAGCTGTCGATAGATATTATGCCAGATTATTAGAATGTTTTAATAACCATTGTGGAATGCAGGTACCTGAAGACCAAACACATGATTCCCCATATGAGCAGCAGCTAAAGAATGCATTTTGGAAAGGCAGTATTGCACCCATTAGCAGCTTTATTACAAAGCACATGGTAGATCATCATACAAGTAGATTACAGTCATTACTTGAATATGCAAGACATGCCGAAAGGCATTTTAATAGCAAAAAGGAAAAGAAAACTCAAGTATTTGCAGTAGAAAATGGATCAGAAGTCTTTGTAGTACAAACTGGGAAGAAGGGTAAGAAAAATACCCAGGGAAACAAACAATCTGATAAACGATCAGAGGACTTTGAAGAGAGAAAGAAAAGGGGTGAATGTTTTAAATGCGGGAAAAAGGGACATTTAGCAAGGGATTGCAGGCAAAATAAAAAGGTAACCACATAAAACAAGGAGGGTGAGGACTGACTATATGGTAGTCAAGAATCACTGGAAAGGAATAAACAAGAAAAGATAAGTGCAAATGTGATAGAAGGGGTAGATGATGTGATAGAAGAGGTAGAGGATGTGCATGAAATCACAGATAATGAAAATGAAATTTTGGACTTAGCATTATTGAGCCTAGAGCTCTACTTAGCAGACACAAAACCGGAAGTTACACTTCTGGTAGAGGGGAGGGAAGTTAAATTCCTGTGTGACTCAGGGGCTTCACGGACCCTGATACATCCTTCCAAACTACCAGAAAATTCAGAATCACTTGACTACATATTAGTGAAAGCAGCTAATGGACAGCTGTATCGGGAGCCACTCTCCCACAACATAGCGATAACTGACCCAGTTTCAGGGATGACCCAGAAAAGCAAAATTGTTGTTTCTGCAAAATGCCCAGTGAATCTCTTGGGCAGAGACCTAATGCAGATATTTGGCATAGCCGTAGTTCCAACTATGCAGGGTATGGAAGCACAGCAACAAATGGATACTTTTGTAGTGTGACCAGAGTGTGAAACATTTTGTTGGCACAGCCAGGACTTAGCTACTACTGGTCCAGGGGCAGTAACCGAAGAACTGATGAATGTAGCTATCAGTAAATCCCCCTCGCTTGATACTGATAAACAGCATTTGTTGCATTGCACTCTATATTACTGTAGCAAAGCAGGACCTGATAAAGAATATGAGCAAGAACTGTTTAAAAACCATGCTAACAGATTAGTATTACAAAATTTGTACTGGGGCACAGAAGGAAACAGTGTAGTGAGCTGTTCATTGCCCAGGAATTCCTAGCACTTTCCAAATCTAATCGATTACCACATGTGAGTTTAGCTAAAGATAAAAATGTGAAGTGGGCAGACCTAGGAGAAAAAGTCACAAGGTGGGAAAAGCAGACAGAGTTAGAACTTTTTGAACAGGGAGTACAAAAGCAGAAACTAAATTGGATAACGCAGACACACCCAGCTGTACACTCACAGGCAAGTGAGGACAGCTGAGTAGCAATCTTACTAGAGGAAGAGGCAAAAGCCTTACAGGACATACCAGAGACTCTCTGGTCAACAGGGAAATCAGATGTAGGACTCATTCGTACAGCAGGACCAGTGACTATCACGCCAAAATCAGCATTTAGACCTAAAAAGAGACAGTATCCCTTGAGAAAGGATGCAGAAATAGGAATCAAACCTATAATAGCAGCCTTACTTAAGGGAGGAGTCTTGATAAAATCTCCTGATTCACCACGTAATACACCCTTATTTCCTGTTAGGAAAGCAAACGGAGAATGGCGTATGGTCCAAGATTTACAAGCTGTAAATGATGCAGTTATACCCAGGACACCTACGGTGCCAGATCCACACACTTTATTAAATGATTTGAAACCTCAACAAAAGTATTTTTCTGTGGTAGATATTAACAATGCATTTTTCTCAATACCAATACACCCTGACAGCCAACACTGGTTTGCATTTACATTTCAGGGGAAAAGGTATACATATACGCGACTACCACAGGGATATTGTGAAAGTCCAACAATATTCGCACAGGAAATGGCAAGTAACCTGGCGGGATTTATCCCACCGAAAGGCAGTCAGATTTTACTTTATGTAGACAACATTTTGCTGGCAGCCCCCACCCAGCAAGAATGCAGAGAGGATACCATAGCATTACTACAATTTTTAGCCACTCAAGGACACAAGGTAAACAAAAACAAACTGCAACTTTGGAAAAAACAGGTCAAATACCTGGGATATGTAATATCCAAAGAAGGCAGAATATTAGATGAAGACAGAAAAACAGCAATATTACAAGCACTTAAACCAACTACCAAGAAGGAAATTATGTCCTTCCTGGGTACTACTAACTTTTGTCGGAGTTGGATTCCAAACTATGCCTTGGAATCTGCTCCACTGACCAACTTGATGTTCAAAAAGCCTATGGCAGCACAAGATTTATTACAGTGGACACCAGAAGCAGAATCAGCTTTCTGCAAATTGAAACAACTGATAGCTTCTTCATTAGTTTTAGGATTACCAAACTATCATAAACGATTTTTCCAAACTGTAGATTGTAAGCAAGGTTATATGACATAAGTGTTAACACAACAGCATGGGGAGAAACAACGCCCCATAGCTTACTATTCATCACAGCTAGACCCAGTGGTGCGATCCCTGCCCCACTGTGTACAAGCAGTAGTCACAGCTGTAATGGCAGTACAGGCTTCAGCCTCAGTAGTATTGTTCCACCCTCTCACATTGAGAGTGCCTCATGCAGTCGCGATTATTTTACTGCAAGAAAAAGTAGCATATCTTTCTCCTGCTAGACATCTTTCCTGTATGACTACACTGTTGAGCCAACCTCATATGACAATTGAATGATGCACAACTTTGAATCCGTCAACCTTGCTCCCAACCCCTGCAGATGGCAAACCACACTGCTGTCTGCAGGAGATTGAGCAAAAGACACTACCTAGAAAAGATCTTACAGATGTTCCCTTGGATGATGCCGAGGTGACATACTATGTGGACGGCTCGTGCAGGAGGGGTCCTACAGGACAGAATCTAGTGGGGTATGCAGTAGTTTCTGATACTGAGATTTTAGAAGCAAAGTCTTTACCACACAACTTATCTGCACAAGCAGCAGAATTGATTGCTTTGACAAGGGCATGTACCTTGGCAAAAGGTAAACGAGTGAACATTTTCACTGACAGTCAGTATGCTTTTTCTACTGTACAAGTTTTTGCGCAGTAGGGGAAAAATAGAGGAATGATAACATCTACTGGTAAACCAATTAATCATGTACAATTTATCTTAGACTTGTTAGACTCTATTCAGTTATCTCAGAAAGTAGCTATTTGCAAATGTGTAGCTCATACCAAGCAACAGGATAGAATTTCAAAAGGTAATGCGAGGGCTGATACAGCTGCAAAACAAGCAGCTTCAGCTTCAGAAGTATTTCTTTTGAGTGAGGAATTACAACCGTCTGAGATTTTAGAGTTAGAAATGTTAAAAACAATGCAGACACTTACTACAAATGTAGAAAAACAAAAGTGGATAAAACGAGGAGCAATCCTTGAGAAGGGACTGTACATCTCCAAACAGAAGAAAACGATTTTGCCATCTAACTTGTTTAGATATGCAGCTTTGTTGAGCCATGGGCAGTGCCATGTCTCAACAGGGGGGGATGGTACAGTTAGTGAATCGAGTGTTTACGACGTATGGATATACAAACTACACAAAAAATTTTTGTGCAGCATGCCATGTTTGTAACAAGCATCATGCACAAGGGTCACTAAAACCTAAGCAAGGGAGTTTCCCTACACCACCATATCCATTCCATACTATTTGTATGGATTTTATAGAGCTGAACAAATGCGAAAATAAGAAGTACTGCCTTGTCATTATAGATACGTTTTCCAAATGGGTGGAAGCTTTTCCAACTAAAAATCCAGATGCAGCTACTGTTGCAAAAGTCCTCGTTAAAGAAATTATTCCTAGATTTGGCATACCGGAAAAGATTTGTAGTGACAATGGCACACACTTTGTAAATCAAACTATACAACAACTAAGCCAATATTTCGGGATTTCTCTGAAAAATCATTGCGCATACCACCCCCAATCTGCAGGATTAGTAGAGAGGCACAATGGGGTTTTGAAAAACAAACTTAGGAAATTGATTAGTGAGACAAAAAAGAACTGGGCGCACTGTCTACCTCTGGCACTGTTGAGCATGAGAACTCTTCCAAATGTAAAAGGGTTAACTCCTTTTGAAATACTGTTTAGGAAGGCATATTATACACCTCAATGGAAACCTCTCATGCCTGCAGAGCAGGAGGCTGACAGTTCACTTGCAGAGTATATGAGGCGATTTTTGAATAACAAACTTTTGCAGTTAAATTCTGTTTCAGATAAAGAACAAACCAGACCATCAGAAGCAGCAATAGCCCCAGGCACGTGGGTCTGGGTGAAGGTTGTGAAGAAAAAGAATTGGAGTTCTCCGAAGTGGGAAGGACCGTACCAGGTACTACCGTCGACACCCACTGCAGTCAAGATCGCAGATCGAGCATCCTGGATTCATCTGACACACTGTAAATTGGTTAAGAACTTTGAACTGGACAAAAACCTTGTTACTGTTGCACAACGAGAACAAAATGACCAGGTATAGAGTAAATAGAGATGCAAAACAACCTCAGAAAATTTGCATGATTATTCTGATAGCTATACTGATAACATTAATCTTTTTGCTGTGGCCTTTCCTTTTTCCAGCCACAAGAGTTGAACTGATCAAACGTGATGCATTACTCATAGACTGGCATCCAAACTTTAACACTTACCAAGCAATTAAATATGTGCATGCTGAGACTTTTAATGTTTCGAACTGCTGGATTTGCACAGCTATACCAACAGCATACGGGGGATTATTAATAACTGCTGTCCCCCAGGGGTCAATGAGACCTGGGAAAACTTGATTTTTGATACTACACCTGTGAAATCACAAGACAAAATAGCATTGTACCTACCTGTTACACAAAAAGGGATTGTATGTTTTTACAAGAATGACACTATTCAGGTGGGTTGGAGCAATTGCAATGTGACTGTTTCTTATAAATGTTATATTAAAGCCAGTAAGACTAAAACTATTTGTGATACAAACTATGATGCATATTTCGTGAAGATGCATAGAAATGTTGATGAAATACAACATAATCCTGTTCTCTTAAAGCAAATTTCTATTATTGATAAGAAAATATTTCATGCAGGGCAAGCTTATATCAATACTAAAGTAGAGAACTGTTATTTTGTTTGTGGGGAAAAAAGCATATAAATGGCTACCTGAGAATTGGTCCGGCAGTTGTTTTTTGGGTTACCTGGTTACGGCCATATGACACACTGCAGCTTTGCCTCAGGGAAAAATTTGAAACGTCAGAGAGGTCAGCAGTAAACCTAGAAGTCCAATTAAGAGACCTGAGAATCCAGTAGGACGAATCGAAGCAGGGTGGAGAAATCATAACTCCGTAAAGAACAAAGATAAACTGACACACATGGACTTGAGTGACACCATTATATCATGGGCAGGCATAGCCCCTGCATATGGTGCAGTGAAATCGATTTGGGAGCTGAGAAAACTGTCTAAACTTCTCGAAGTTATGAGCAATGCAACTTTTTCTGCTCTCGAATTAGTGACTGATGAACTGAATGCTATGAGAACTGTGGTGCTTCAGAACCGCATGGCTCTTGACTTCACCCTAGCGGCGAGAGGTGGTACGTGCACTTTAATCAAAGAAGAATGCTGTTTGTATATTCCTGACAACCAGCACGAAATAAACGACCATCTTGAGGTGATCCAGCAAGTGTCGACCATGACCAAACCAGGCCCAAACCTTCTGACGGACTTTTTCCAGAATTTGTTTGGGGGGTGGGGTTCTATCCTAATGAACATCTTGATTGCCATTTGTGTAGGATTACTCCTATTAGGAGCATGCATTTGTTGTGGTATTCTCTGCATGAAAAAGTTAATCAAAGATTTTATAGATATATCAGTTTCTGAGACTTTGTATCAAAGTACTGAAATTGAAGAATTGTTGAATAGTGAAACACTTTCATAAGTTTAAACTGAATGACTCTCTTAACTGCAAATCCTGAATGGAAGAGGTTGGGAGAAGAAGCAAACTGTTTATTCTTTTGAAAATAGAATTAAAAAGTATTAACAGGGGGGAAATTTCAGAAAAATATGTATTAATGTGTGTGCTTTATGCTAATTAGAAACTAAATGATTTAACACATTTTTCATTCTATTTTATATGCACTATTTTATATACAGCTTAGTTTTATATGAGACTAAAAGATGCTTTTGAAACTGCAGTGTGCTTTCTGAAACTTTCAAGATGCCCTCTGACCTAGTAACTGCTAGCACAGCAAAATTCATGTTTAGAAGCAGGTGATTATCTGCTAGGTCAGGAAGCAATGAATGAACAATGCCATATTCTGTAATGTAATGATTTTGAACAATTAGCTCTGTTCGAAGTATGAGAACACGCTCAGCTGCAGAAGGAAGAAATAAAACAGACAAAGGACTGTTGGAGAAATGAACTTCAATCTATACTTGCTTTGTGCTCAAATTAGCCATAGTACCTTGAATGGTAACATTGCATATATCTAACCGGTGGTAGCGAAGGCCACGTTGTTTTTCTTAAGAAGTTTCTCACAAAAATTGATAATACAAGCAGAATTTTACAAAACAATCACTACGAAATGATGATGTTAAACCTTGTGATTTACTACGTCAGCTTGGTAGGCAATGTCTTATTAGAAAATGTATAAAAATGCTTGCATTTCCTGATTCTAGTCAGACAAACTCTGTATTAGCATGTTTTTGTCTCCTTGCTGCAAGATTAAAGTGCCTTAACCTGAACCTACCGTGTATTGATCATTTTTAAAGTATATTTTTCCTTTTACAATATTCAAATGGGGTATGCTAATTCATCTGCGGCTTTTTGAATATACTCTGCTGGGATGCGATCTGCTGATAGGGTGGTGAGTTTTAATTTCTTGATCAGTGACGTGATAAGTGATGTTGGTACTGGTTGAAAACTGAAGGACAGTTGCATTTTGGGTGCAGGATCGATAGTACTTGGGCTATTGGGGGCCAGATTGTTGGTGAGGGATTGAATAGTTTCGGTAAAGAAGGTGTTGAAGGTGTTAACCACATTTTCTGGAGGTTTTTGGAGGGTAGTCAAGGGGGTAGGGTTATGGGATGTCCTGGGAGGAGGAGGTTATTTAAAGTAGCCCAAAATTTATGCAGGTGATTTTGGTGTTTTTGTTGCAGGTGACAGCAATATTTTTTTTTGTCTAGCGTAATGGACTACTTTGTATCATTCCTTAATTGTTTATATAATAGTTGTTCCTTTGGGGATTTGGTGGTTCATCACAAACCCCTGGCTTTGTTCCTTCATATGATTTTTTTTTCTGGTATATTATGATAGCCATGGTGCTACTTTTTTATTGGTTCTGATTGTTCGAGTAGGAGTGTGATTGTCAAAGATATCAAGAAGGGTTAAAGTAAGCAACTCCTTCATCTAGTGGGAGCCATTTTAGGCAAGACCAGTCACATGATGAGCTCACTTTGGAATTTAGTTTGATTAAAGTTCTTATTGCTCCTTATGGTTTTGAAGATGGCTGGCTGAAGAATATAATTTTTTGCCTGGTTATATAGGTGAGGTAGTGATCACTAATATCCTCAGGTTGGGTGCCTGTTTTATACATGTAGGGGTGGTTGTTTATGAGAATCCAGTCTAGAATACTTGCTTTGTTGTGGGGCTTACTGATTCTAGTGGGGAAGATATGACCTGAGTAAAGATGTAAAATTTAAGTGAGTGGTGGGGGGGGGGGGGTCTGAGGAACAGGTGTTCCAGTTACTATTAAAGTCCCCTAGAACAATGGTTTCTTGTGGGCAGTTTATGGATAGCCACTGGAGGATGTCTTCTATGGTATTTGTGTTGTTACTTGGAGGAATATAAATGCAAACAATATTTATAGGCTTATGTTTGTTAATTTGCAGTTTAGTAATAAGTATTTCTGCATTATAAATTTGGGGAGCTTGTGGCAGACTAGATATGGTTACATCTAATGTGGATTTATACAATACAACTACTCCTCCTCCCTTCTTAGAGGTGTGGTCTAGTCTTAGTATATTATATCCTGGGGGTATAACCTCATTGTCAGTAGTAGTAGGTTTGAGCCAGGTTTCAGTAAGGCAAAGTATATCAGGGGAGTGTATGGCCAAGAGGGAGTACATGCAATGGATTTTATTATTTAAGCTTCTTATATTGAGGTGGCAGACCAGGAGTGAGTTGGAAGGTTTGTTTACATTTTTCAGGCTAGTAGGGGTATAATTTATAGGGATGATAGCATCTGGGGGGGCTTGGACAGGGGTTAGGGTATATTTCCCCATCAATTATGAGGTTCAACTGTAGTCTGATTGTGAGTTTTTGGAGTTTAAGTATTAGTTTTTGATAGTGTCTTGTTTTGGGGTTAATATATTTGACTCTAACTGGATGCTGAATTTTTGTATTGATGGGGTTAGGTGAGAGGGGGAGTAGAAGGTCTTTAAAGCTATTTGATGGATTTGGGGTGCTGGTCTTGGACCTAGGGTAGTGGGAGCCTAGGAGGTTGTGGTGTTCATACGCTGTTAGAAGATGGGTAGTTATCAGTAGGGTTATTAGATAGTAGGAGGGCTTTGATCTGGGAGGTATAGTTTGAGTTTGTGGAAACATTTTAGAGTTATTTTAAGTAAAGCCTGCTGGATACTGGAGTAGGAGGGCTCCTAGCCAGTTTAGGGAAACAAAAGGGAGTTAGATAGTGTTACAGTTCGGGTCCTGTGTTTGAGTAAGAAAATGCTGATTGATTCAGATAAGAGGGGTGTGGCAAAGTGGTTATAAAGTTAGCTTCAGTTGGGGCGGGTGGCATTTGGGGGCAGAGTGGGGCATGGAGCGAGCCCAAACGCAGCAGGACTAACTCAGACTACAAACCACAAACTTTCCAAGACCCAGTGAATGCACCGTAAGTAATTTAAAGAAAAATACAGTTGTTTTGATGTATTCACCATGCTTTAGCCAATCCTTCAGGCTGCTTTTCTTGTAATTTAGTTTTTAAGCCAATTATACCTAGTAGGGCAGTTAAACCTATAGGTCTAAGGAGGAAGACTACCATGCCATAGACCCAATATGCTAGGTGTTTTTTATGTTTTGTTTTAAGCAAACAATTTGAAGTATAGCTTTTAACCTTGTCAGGTAGGATATTTAAGGCAGGAATAGCTGATTGTGATTCAGTAATTTGCGATATCCTTCTAGCGTAGCAAACCTTTCTGTGGAGACCAAAAAGGGGAGTGCAGAGACAGAACCTGATAAAGGATATATTGGTTAGTTTAAATGCCCATAGTAGAGAACTTCAACCGTGCTTATTATATAACAAAACTGCACAATTTTTATCAATCAGTCTATCGCATACAGTAGTTAGGCCAATATATAGTATAGTGCAAGTAACAGTCGCGAGGTCTTTAATCCAGGTTATTTAGGACAGAGA
This sequence comes from Protopterus annectens, assembly GCF_019279795.1. Lineage (NCBI taxonomy): Eukaryota > Metazoa > Chordata > Ceratodontiformes > Protopteridae > Protopterus > Protopterus annectens. The sequence continues at coordinate 1,011,259,191 of NC_056744.1, forward strand.
TAGCGTATTGCATGACCCACACACTATATTTGGTTCCTCAATATTACAGTATCACAAACACATCAGCCCATGTAGTTACATCAAGAAAACCAACAAAAAGCTGACAAGTGTAATAATCAATATTCTGTCATAATAAGGGTAGTAAATGGCAGCCGCAAATGTTTTACCCAAAGATAGCAGCCTAATAGTAGAAGTTACATGCAATGCTGAACTGATTGCTCCTACAATGGCAGTACTATAAACACAGCAACCCTGGTAGTTTTCAATACTATAAAATGTACAAAAGTGTTGTCGCAAGTATGTTTATACAAGAATAATTGCTTTTTAAACAACTGTGGTTACATACCACATTATTGGGTAGCTGACTGAGTCCAGAAGCACAGGTAGTTTGAATATGGCGGTTTCTGCAGGGGGATAAGTAACCTCGCAAAAGTAGGTTGTATGGGGGAGGAGTTAAAGCAGCTGAAACCAGACCAGGAGTGGGGCTAACCCAGACCATGAACCACAAACTTTCCAAGACCCAGTGAATACACCATAAGTAGAAAAATACAGTTATTTTGATGTGTTGACCATGTTTAGCTAATCCTTCAGGCTGCTTTTCTTGTAATTTAGTTTTTAAGTCAATTATACCAGGTAGGGCAGTTAAACCTACAGGGCTAAGGAAGTAGACTACCATGCTGTAGACCCAGATGCTAAGTATTTTTTAAGTTTTGTTTTAAGCAAACAAATTGAAGTATAAATTTTATCCTTGGTAGGTAGGATATTTAAGCCAGGAATAGCTGACTGTGATTCTGTAACTCGTGGTATCCTTCAAGCATAGCAAGCCTTTCAGTGGAGACAAAAAAGGGGAGTGCAGAGATAGAACCTTGGCAAGTAGGATATTTAAGGCAGGAATAGCTGATTGTGATTCCGTAACTTGCAGTATCCTTCTAGCATAGCAAGCCTTTCAGTGGAGACCAAAAAAGGGGAGTGTAGAGACAGAACCTTGGCAGGTAGGATGTTTAAGGCAGGAATAGCTGATTGTAATTCTGTAACTCGCAGTATCCTTCTAGTGTAGCAAGCCTTTCAGTGGAGACCAAAAAAGGGGTGTGCAGAGACAGAACATTGGCAGGTAGGATATATAAGGCAGGAATAGCTGATTGTGATTCCATAACTCGCGGTATCAGTTAACAGGATGTCTGGCAGATATTCAGCAATCACAGCTCTACCTTACTTGCTGTGCATGCACAATGAACAGTGGGGTAGGGGAGGTACAACAGATACAGGATGAAATGAATGTGAGTTAGGTAGTAGAGAGTTGGATTAAATATTATATTATATTATATTAAAATTATATTAAAATTTGTATAGTGTGTTTTACTCACTTTTAATATTGCATTATCATTGACTTTACTATTGAACAGATGATATTCAGAAGTTGACCTGCACCGATGTACCATAATTTATTATCAATGTAGTCACACTCTTTTGTCAGCCCACATAGTAAAGTTAGCTGTGCAGGCTGTTTTATCCAGAAAACAGAACAGGAAAAGGAAATAGCAGCTCAACAGGGAAGCAACGCCACCATTAGTATGACAAAATTATATGTATCGTGCAGATTATACCAAAACAGGTGGGAACCTAAAGAATACAGCTGAGTAATATGAATAGCATGTCAGCATTCATACGACTTGCAGGTACAATGTGGTATCAATAAAGGAACACATTCAGATAGATAACACCTGAAAGCAGTACAAGGAAATAGATCAGAACACATTCAGATTAGTACAAACCTGAAACACCTGAAAGCAGCCCAAGGAGACAGACCAGAACATATTCAGATTAATGCACACCTGAAACACCTGAAACCAGTCTAAAGAGATAGATCAGAACATATTCATATTAGTATACACCTAAAAGCAGTCCAAGGAGGTAGACCACAATTTTCATATTTGTACATATGCAAAAAATAATTAGAACTCGTGGTGTACATCTTTCAAGAGTTTCTTCTGTTATAAACCATAAGTCAGCAGCAAGCCAACATATTCAGTTGTAAAATCAGTAACAAATACCCATCTCATCACTCCCGGTAGATAAGGTCATTTAAATACACCACTTCTAAGTGGTAATATATCACTACCACCACTAAAACAATTCACTCAAACATGACAAAGAAGTAAGCCCCCCCCCAATTCAATGACTAACACGCAAGTCTCTACAAACATATGCTTATGGAAAGGTCTGTAGAAAATTACACCCTTGTCCAAACCCAACAACTTTGCACCTGTTAACCTGCTTGCATCTGTAAAGTTTTTTAAAAGAACACATCACTCTGAGAACCACAATGAATAGCTTAGCAGTCTACTGAAAGAAAGTATCTTCTCGTGAAGCACAGACAACAACTTAGTACCTCTACCCATCCCAGCATAAATGTTTCTAGAAAATTCCTCAAAATATGTCCCCTAGGTCTGCATTTCTAACAACACTGTGCCACACCACCAGTAGCACTAATTATTTTGGAAAGTTCTCCTGAAAGCAAATGTGTTCCCACTTACCATACCCACCAGTTCAGTTGCACTCTAACCCAACGCAGATTCTGCTGGGATGTGTTACTGAAAGAAAGTGAGTTCCAGTATACCACACACAGTGTGTATCCCCCCTGAAAAGCCTGCACATAGATGTTACAGGTATGGTATA
>NC_056744.1:1011266866-1011269366 GCF_019279795.1 Protopterus annectens
GTTTTTTTAGGATTTAGTACAACTGATTATCGGAGAGCCATGTTTCTACAGATGAGAAGGTGTCCTGAGTGAGTGTTAAAAGGGTAGAAATACTATGGGTGGTGGATATAAGTGTGAAATCATCAATTTTTTGTAATAGAGAATTTGCAAGCAGAATATAGTTATTTTTGTGAAGATAATGAACAAGAGAGGGCCCAGGATTGATCCTTGAGGAACTCCTGTGTCAATTGGAAGGAAGGGGGAGAAGACAGTTTGCCAGCGAACAGACTGCTGCCTACTGGAGGTAGCTGGAGAGCCAGTTTACTGAGGAGCTGTAGAGGTTGAAGTCTGAGAGTTTATTTAGAAGTTTAGAGTGAGAAACAGTATCAAAAGCAAGAAATGAGTATGTTGTTATCATGGGCCTCTGCTACTGTTTCGGTGAAAGAAAGGAAATCAGTGGATGTATTGTAGTGGGGCCTGAAACCATGTTAAGTGAAGATTAGCAGATTGTTGTCTAGTAAGTGTTTGAGTAACTGTGAATACATACATTTCAAAAGAGTTTTGGAGATAGGGGACAAAATAGCAATGGGCCTGTAGTTAGAAGGGTCGGTGGAGTTGCCGCCCTTATGAAGTGGGATTGTAAAGAAAGATTTCCATATGTCAAGGACACAGGCTTCAGTAATGGATCTATTTATGAGTGTAGAGACAGGGTAGGCAATAGACTCTGCAGCAATTTTGAGGTAGTAAAAAGGTAGTTTATCAGCAGAGGGGGAGCAAGGTTTGAGTTTAAGCAAGAGAGATTTGATATAAGCAGTGGGAACTGGTTTAAATGAGAAGCTACTGGGAGATTTTTTGGGGGGAGATAAAGGAGAGGTAGAGGAAGTGTTATTTTGAGTTAGTTTTTGGACTATATCTATGAAGTAGTTGTTTAGGAGAATGAATGGCTGTTTCATTTGCAGGGTTATGAGGGAAGGGGTTGTGTGTGGTAGGGTTGCCAGGATAAAGACGTTATTAATGGTTATCCAGAATTCTTTGGATTATTCTGCAGGTTTGATTGGGTGAAGCAGAAGAAATTATTCTTATCATTATTAACTATTTTTTGAAAGGTTTCTGAGCTCTTTGTACTTTTGAAGTAGGGGAGGGGATTTGATTTTGAGGCAGGATTTCCAGACACTATCTCTTTTATGCACAATGGAGTGGGTATATTCAAGGAGCCAAGGGACAAAGGTAGATTTTGTTCTGATTTTTCTGGTAGGTGCTAGAGAATTTTGTATGTCAAGAAAGATCTGATTGAATGATTTGACAGCCTCATTGAGAGGGAGCTGATGAAGGATGGATCGGTTTATGCTGGACAGTTTAGAGTTAAAAGTATCTGGATTGATGTTGGTAAGTTTACAACAGTCTCTATAAAAGTGGTCTTTGGGTGGTTGCAGGGAGTATCTTTAGATATAGGTAAGAAAATGGTCACTTAAAGAGCTTGTAAGTGTCCCAGGGTTGTGATAAAGGTTGGGATCTGAGGCGAGGATCCAGTAGGGAAGGGCCAGTAATGGTGTTTTTGTTAGTGTGAGTAGGGGAGGTGATGAGTTGGTGGAAGCCATGAAGGTTGATGCTAAGATTAGGAGATATAGTTGTAAGTTTAGTCCAGGCAATGTTTGCATCACCAAGGATGATGGTTTTGTAGGTTACATTTTGAGAGATCCATGAGAGTATGTTCTCAAGGGTAGGAATATTGTTCCTTAGAGGAATAGCCAAAAGCTATAGTAAATTTTTTGTGTGAATTTAGGTGACAGTTTAAAATAAGAAGTTTAGCAGGCTCAAAGCTGGGTATAGAAATGGAAAGTGGAGAGATATTAAGTTGGTCAGAGTATTGGATGGCAATGCCTATGCTCCTTTTTTGATTTTGTCAGAGCAAAAATGTTGTAACATGGGGGTAAGACTTTGGTGTTTAAGATGTGTGGTTTTAACGAGGTTTCTGACAGGGATAGGATATGGGGGGAGTGTTAGCAATCCAAGAGTACAGTTTTGTCATCTTATTTACAAGGCTTTGAATATTTAAAGAGTAGATATTTAATGTTTAGTAGAAAGAGAAGGGATGGGGGATGAGAAGTAGGGGGTGAGGTGTGTGTTAAGTGGTTTTGAGGGGTAGTGAAAGGTGGGCCAGGGTTGGGATGCATGTCCCCATCCAGGAGAAATGTATCTATGAAAGTAATAAGATGTTTGAAGAAGTCTGTAATAGCAGATGCTTTTAAATTCAGAGTAGAGGAGAGAGAGATGTTAGGAAAAGTGTTGATCTTGTAGAGGTGTGAAGGTGAGAAATTATAGAGAGACGGAGAGATTAAATGTGAGTGGAGGGTGGTGGTGTTAATGTGAAAGATGGAGAGAATGATTGGTGGTTTTTGATAAGAAAGTGTGATGTGGTAAGAGGTTGGTAGAGAAAGGAGGAAGAGAAGAGAGGTAAACAGAAATGCATGGAGCATGATGAAAAATGAGGTGTGAGTCAGAAATAAGGAGTGAAAGTTTA